>NW_021259275.1:0-1253 GCF_002162155.2 Triticum dicoccoides | reverse complement strand
TAGCTTAGCCAAGAGTCAAAGCTGGCTTGCTGCAATAACTCCACCAACCCTTCTTGATAACATGCATGTATGTAGGATCTGATGTAAGTCTTGCTGAGTACCTTTGTACTCATGTTGCTATAATTTACATTTTTACAGAAGACGCTGCAACCCCTTCTGATGGGTTCTTTGTAGACGTTGACATCAACGAGTAGGCTAAAGACCCAGGTGGTGACCCTGAGCTTGTGAAGGACCACGTAGTATAGTTAGGCTTTCCAAGCCTCTTTTATTTTACTAGTTGTCTGTACTCAGACAAGCTACTTCCGCTGCTGGTTTGTATGACTGTATGACTTGTATGTTGGGTCGTGAGACCCGTACCTTTGTGTATGTTATGTATGGCTCCCTGAGCCTTAAATAAAGTACTTGTGTCGTAGAGTCATGTTGTGATCCTTCGTTGTATTTGCACATATCGAGCATATTGTGTGTATGATTGAAATGCTTGGTATGTGTGGGATCTGACTATCTAGTTGTTTATCTTTAGTAGCCTCTCTTACCGGGAAATGTCTCCTAGTGTTACCGCTGAGCCATGGTAGCTTGCTACTGCTCTGGAACACTTAGGCTGGCCGGCATGTGTCCTTCTTCGTTCCTGTGTCTGTCCCTTCTGGGAAATGTCACGCTTTGAGTACCGGAGTCATGTTAGCCCGCTACAGCCCGGTTTACCGGAGTCCTGCTAGCCCAGTGCTACAGCCCGGACCCACTTGCTGATGACCGACACGTTCGAAGCTGGGTCATGGATGCCTGTCCCTGTAAGTCTGTGCCACTTTGGGTTTACGACTAGTCATGTCAGCCCGGGCTCTTTATCATATGGATGCTAGCGACACTATCATATACGTGAGCCAAAAGGCGCAAACGGTCCCGGGCAAAGGTAAGGCGACACCCGTGGGGATACCGTGCGTGAGGCCGCAAAGTGATATGAGGTGTTATCGGCTAGATCGATGTGACATCGAGTCGGGGTCCTGACAGCGTTGGTATCAGAGCCGGACTGCCTGTAGGTTCTCCAAGCCAAACTGGTCGATGTTGAGTCTAGAAATTCTTTAGTTATATGTAGGGGAATTGTTTGTGGGATGGAACGTAAGGCTCTTTTTACTCCTTTATCTTATGACATTCTGATCTGAGTCAGTCCATTCTTCTACCGGGGGTTAAGGAATTAGGATCTATTCTCTCTATCAGGATCACGTGTTACTAATCAGTAGTACCTTATAAGATTGATGGAT
>NW_021259274.1:0-974 GCF_002162155.2 Triticum dicoccoides | reverse complement strand
TTTTTAGATGCCTACTCCGGGTACCACCAGATCCGTCTGTACGGACCCGACGAGGTAAAAACAGCTTTCATCACTCCATTCGGGTGCTTCTGCTATATCACCATGCCATTCGGCCTCAAGAATGCCGGAGCCACATTTATGCGAATGATTCAGAAGTGTCTAC
This sequence comes from Triticum dicoccoides, assembly GCF_002162155.2. Lineage (NCBI taxonomy): Eukaryota > Viridiplantae > Streptophyta > Magnoliopsida > Poales > Poaceae > Triticum > Triticum dicoccoides. The sequence goes on along the minus strand of NW_021259274.1, from coordinate 811 downwards.
TCACTCAAATCAGTCGGAATGTGGAAGCATATATGGATGATATTGTTGTCAAGTCACGAAAAGGTTCCGACCTGCTCGCTGATCTCGCCGAAACATTTGCCAACCTCAGAAGATATGATATCAAGCTCAATCCATCAAAGTGCACATTTGGAGTTCCTGGTGGCAAGTTACTCGGTTTTCTCGTTTCCGAACGGGGAATTGATGCTAACCCAGAGAAGATTGGCACTATTCTCCGAATGAAACGCCCTGTGCGAGTGCACGATGTCCAGAAGCTTACTGGATGCTTGGCCGCATTAAGTCGATTCATCTCATGACTCGGTGAAAAGGCATTGCCTCTTTACCGACTGATAAAGAAGACGGACAAGTTCGAGTGGACTCCAGAAGCTGATGCAGCGTTTGCCGAGCTAAAAGCTCTGCTCTCCACCCAGCCGGTGCTTGCTGCTCCAATCAGCAAAGAGCCTCTGTTGCTCTATATCGCAGCCACAGGACAAGTCGTCAGTACTGTGCTTACGGTCGAGCGGGAAGAAGAAGGAAAAGCTCTCAAAGTTCAGCGCCCAGTGTATTATTTGTCTGAAGTCTTGACTCCATCCAAGCAGAGATATCCTCATTATCAGAAGCTTGTGTATGGAATATACATGACCACAAAGAAGGTTGCTCATTATTTTTCTGATCATTCCATCACAGTCGTCAGTGACGCTCCACTATCAGAGATTTTGCACAACAGAGATGCAACTGGTCGAGTGGCCAAATGGGCGATTGAACTTCTTCCCCTTGATATCAAGTTCGAGGCAAAGAAAGCCATTAAGTCCCA
>NW_021259273.1:0-539 GCF_002162155.2 Triticum dicoccoides | reverse complement strand
ATCGACACAAAACCCCTTGATGAAATTAGGACCAGATACGAGGTGAAAAACTGAAATCGCAAAATATTAATATTTCAGGTTATGGTGGATAAAGCGGTTGGTGGACTGGACTGAGTATGGATTAATTAGTGACCGATCAGTGAATGAACGATAGGAAAAAGAGGTTAACAATATTGCGTCTAGGAGAATGAGGATCCATGTCGTGCGACACCTGCCTGAAAACGTTCATGTACGCGTCCGTGTTACCACATTAATGTGTTGTTGACACTCACAAAAGAAAAGAAAGGAATGTGTTAGCTCGGACTCGACGTCACAACAACAACTAGCTCCCCCAACGAACAAACAATTGCCAGATCGTACGTACGAGCTGCCTCCTATTCTTGTTCTTTGGAGGTTGCACCCCTCGGGTGAGCATGCACTAGAGGGAGTAACCGCGATGGTAAAATGGTGACAAAGAATGAAGGCTTTCCGTGATTGGTCGAGTGGTGGAGGGTGGTGCCTTCTGCGAGGCGGTGGAGGAAGAAGTGATTCGAGTCGCG
>NW_021259272.1:156110-156896 GCF_002162155.2 Triticum dicoccoides | reverse complement strand
CTATCATTTCTGCGTGAAAATACAGAGAAAAGGCCTCCCTACATGACGCAACTTCCGTTCGTACTCCGATTCCATTGAAATTTGGTGTGGAAGACGGTGGGGGTCACTCACACGCGCATGAAAAAGTTGGGTTCGTTCCGTCCATGTTGACATGTACTTTCAGTACAAACGTCAGGTATCGGTTTGGGGGGACGGGCATCCACTAGGTGTTCCCTTTCGCAAAGTCATGAAACGTCACCATTTTTTTCACACGCTACAGTGTGCCACACAAGCACACATGCAAAATTTCGGTGCGTTTGGACACTCGATGCATTTACTATCATTGTCTCCGTGAAAATACGGAGAAAAGGCCTCGAGGCATGAGCAACTTCCGTTTGTACTCCGATTTTGTTGAAATTTGGCGTGCGAGACGGTGGGGTCACTCACACGCTCATGCAAAAGTTGGGTGCATTTTCGTCCATGTTGACATGTAGTTGCAGTACGAACCTCAGGTATCGGTTTGGGGGGATGGGCATCCACTAGGTGTTCCCTTTCGCAAAGTCATGAAACGTCACAATTTTTTTCACACGCTGCGGCGTGCCACACAAGCACGCATGCAAAATTTCGGTGTGTTTGGACACTCGATGCAGTTACTATCATTTTCTCCATGAAAATACCGAGAAAAGGCCTCCCGACATGACGCAACTTCCGTTTCTACTCCGATTTCGTTGAAATTTTGCATGGGAGACGGTGGGGGTCCCTCACACGCGCATGCAAAAGTTGGGTGCAGTACAAACGTCAAGTATC
>NW_021259272.1:154082-155251 GCF_002162155.2 Triticum dicoccoides | reverse complement strand
CGTGAAAATACGTAGAAAAGGCCTCCCGACATGACGCAACTTCCATTCATACTACGATTCCGTTGAAATTTGGCGTGGGAGACGGTGGAGGTCACTCACACGCGCATGCAAAAGTTGGGTGCATTTCGTCCATGTTGACATGTAGTTGCAGTACAAATCTCAGGTCAGTTTGGGGGACGGGCATCCACTACGTGTTCCCTTTCGCAAAGTCACGAAACGTCGCCATTTTTTCACACGCTACAGTGTGCTACACAAGCACGCATGCAAAATTTCGGTGCGTTTGGACACTTGATGCATTTACTATCATTTTCTCCATGAAAATACGGAGAAAAGGCCTCCCGAAATGACGCAACCTCCGTTCGTACTCCGATTCCATTGAAATTTGGCGTGGGAGACAGTGGGGGTCACTCACACGCGCATGCAGAAGTTGGGTGTGTTTCGTCCGTATTGACATCTAGTTGCAGTACGAACCTCGGGTATCAGTTTGGGCGGACGGGCATCCACTATGTATTGCCTTTCACAAAGTCATGAAACATCACCATTTTTCACACGCTACAGTGTGCCACACAAGCACGCATGCAAAATTTCGGTGCGTTTGGACACTCGATGCATTTACTATCATTTTCTCCGTGAAAATACGGAGAAAAGGTCTCCCAGCAAGATTCAACGTCCGTCCGATTTCATTGAAATTTGGCGTGGGAGATGGTGGGGGTCAGTCACACGCGCATGCAAAAGTTGGGTGCATTTCGTACATGTTGACATGTAGTTCCAGTACGAACCTTAGATATCGGTTTGGGGGGATGGGCATCCACTAGTTGTTCCCTTTTGCAATGTCATGAAACGTCACCATTTTTTTCACACGTTACAGTGTGCCACACAAGCACGCATGAAAATTTTTGGTGTGTTTGGACACTTGATGCATTTACTATCATTTTCTCCGTGAAAATACGGAGAAAAGGCCTCCCGACATGACGCAACTTCCGTTCGTACTCCGATTCCGTTGAAATTTGGCGCGGGAGACGGTGGGGGTCACTCACACGCGCATGCAGAAGTTGGGTGCGTTTCGTCCATGTTGACATGTAGTTGCAGTACAAACCTGATGTATCGGTTTGGGGGACGGGCATCCACTACGTGTTCCCTTTCGCAAAGTCGTGAAACATCACCATTTT
>NW_021259272.1:153499-154072 GCF_002162155.2 Triticum dicoccoides | reverse complement strand
GACATCTAGTTGCAGTACGAACCTCGGGTATCGGTTTGGGCGGACGGGCATTGACTAGGTGTTCCCTTTCGCAAGGTCATGAAACATCACCATTTCTTTCACACGCTACAGTGTGCCACACAAGCACGCATGCAAAATTTCGATGCGTTTGAACACTCGATGCATTTACTATCATTTTCTCTGTGAAAATATGGAGAAAAGGTCTCCCGACATGACCCAACTTCTGTTCATACTCCGATTCCGTTGAAATGTGGTGTGGGAGACGGAGGGGTCACTCACACGCACATGCAGAAGTTGGGTGTGTTTCGTCCATGTTGACATGTAGTTGGAGGAGAAACGTCAGGTATCGGTTTGGGGTGACGGGCATCCACTAGGTGTTCCCTTTCACAAAGTCATGAAACGTCACCATTTTTTCACACGCTACAGTGTCCCACACTAGCACGCATGCAAAATTTCGGTGTGTTTGGACACTCGATGCATTTACTATCATTTCTGCGTGAAAATACAGAGAAAAGGCCTCCCTACATGACGCAACTTCCGTTCGTACTCCGATTCCATTGAAATTTGGTGTGG
>NW_021259272.1:130153-153438 GCF_002162155.2 Triticum dicoccoides | reverse complement strand
GTTTGGACACTCGATGCATTTACTATCATTTTCTTCGTGAAAATACAGAGAAAAGGCCTCCCGGCATGACGCAACTTTCGTCCGTACTCCGATTCCGTTGAAATTTGGCGTGGGAGACGGTGGGGGTCACTCACACGCGCATGCAAAAGTTGGGTGCGTTTTCCTCCATGTTGACATGTAGTTGCAGTACGAACCTCAGGTATCGGTTTGGGGGGATGGGCATCCACTAGGTGTTCCCTTTCGCAAAGTCATGAAACGTCACCATTTTTTCACACGCTACAGTGTGCCACACAAGCACGCATGCAAAATTTCGGTGCATTTGGACACTCGATGCATTTACTATCATATTCTCCGTGAAAATATGGAGAAAAGGTCTCCTGACATGACGCAACCTCCATTTTCGATTTCGTTGAAATTTTGTATGGGAGACGGTGGGTGTCAGTCACACACGCATGCAAAAGTTGGATGCGTTTCGTACATGTTGACATGTTGTTGAAGTACAAACCTCGGGTATCGGTTTGGGGGGACGGGCATCCACTACGTGTTTTGTCGGTGTCAAAACTGGCGGATCTCGGGTAGGGGGTCCCGAACTGTGCGTCTAAGGCGGATGGTAACAGAAGGCAGGTGAAACGATGTTTACCCAAGTTCGGGCCCTCTTGATGGAGGTAATACCCTATGTCCTGCTTGATTGTTATTGATGATATGAGTATTACAAGAGCTGATCTACCACGAGATCGAAGAGGCTAAACCCTAGAATTTAGCCTATGGTATGATTGTATGTTGTCCTATGGACTAAAACCCTCCGGTTTATATAGACACCGGAGGGGGCTAGGGTTACACAAGGTCGGTTATAAAGGAGGAGATATACATATCCGTATGCCTAGCTTGCCTTCCATGCAAAGTAAAGTCCCATCCAGACACGAGACGAAGTATTCAATCTTGTATCTTCATAGTCCAACAGTCCGGCAAAAGGATATGGTACGGCTGTCCGGAGACCCCCTAATCCAGGACTCCCTCAGTAGCCCCTGAAACAGGCTTCAATGACGTTGAGTTCGGCGCGCAGTATTGTCTTCGGCATTGCAAGGTGGGATCTTCTCCAAATCTCGAATGTGTGTTAAGTAGTGTTCGGCCCCAGAAATGTTGGACTTCTTGGCTTCTGTGCTCAATAAGGGCTATCTTCCACGCGTCTGACGAATACGAGGAGCCAGGGCGTTTTTACATTCGCCCCCTAGCCAGGTAAATAAATTGTCTATTAAAGGGATGGGGATTATTAGATCCAATCCATACGATCCTCCCATGGCGAGAATCCATCGGAGCACGCTTCGGAAAAAATCCACTCCAACATGGCCGAGCACCGCAGCTCCTCCTCCCGCCCCCATAGCCCTAAGTCTGGTGATTGGGAGAGGTGTTCAGTCCCACCAGTCGATTAGTAGAGATGCAGACTCAGGGATTTCTCCCTCCAGCGTATATGGTTCCCGTCCGAGCCGGGCTCGCCACCTATAATGGCGGGGAGCAAGCGGAGAGCTTCCCCAGCCCCTCTAAGGGGGAGCGGGTGTGCCTTGTTCCTTACTTACTAAGGGGACTCATATTTCCAATTCATCCGTTCCTCCGCGGGCTCCTGGAGTTTTACGGTCTCCAACTGCATAATTTCACCCCTACTTCCAAATTACACATCGCCGGCTACGTTGCCCTTTGCGAGCTATTTCTGGGCTGCGAGGCTCATTTCGAGCTCTGGAAAAGGTTATTTTGCCATGTGCCCCGCACACACAAGGGGTCACTTTATCAAGTGGGCGGAGGCGAAATATGGCGCATCGCCGACACCGGATACCTGTCCGGTACTCCGAAGAAGACGTCCGAAGACTGGCCTTCGGAGTGTTTTTATATGGAGGACGTCCCCCTTCCAGACCCTGTTCGGCGGGGTCTTCCTGAGTTCAACAATGCTCCTTTGAAGAAACGCCGAAGCTGGCGCCCACGGAGCCCCCAGGAGGAAGACAACGGAGAAGTCCTTTACCTGATGAACCGGATTAAAGCGCTAGCTCAATCAGGATTGAGAATAATCGAGGTTATGTCAATATGCATAACGCGGGGAGTGCAGCCACTTCAATATCGAGGGCACCCCCTGTGGTGTTTTAATGGGGAAGATGATGCCACCCGTTGTGGGCGTAAGGGACCGGACTCCGCTGCTGCTTTAGCAAAAAAATTGTCCGACTTGTTCAAGGGAGAGGAAGAGGAGTTCATCTGTATCAGCCACGGGATGGATACTCTATGTACAACCCTCCAAGCTGGGTGAGTTTATACCTCTTTACTCCCATTCTCCCCGCATTCTTCGTCGTAGGTACTCACCTTGCCATTTTATGGAAGGAACTGCGAAAAGCTGTAAGGGAGGTCAACAGCCCATCTCCACAACCAGAGGACCCTGGCCGGGCCCTCGGTCCCGGACTTGAAGAGGATCCGTACATATTCGTGGAGCTGATAGACAGGCAATTCTATCAATTGAGCTGCGATGACGCCATGGTGGCCATAACGGCCGACTATCCCGGCCTGCTCCCTACGTCGCACGTAAGAAAAACCAAAATCCCAACTCCCAAAAATAGGATCGCCTTTTAGATACTTCACCGACCGTACAAAATGGTGTTTTATAGGGAAGGCATTCAGGACGCCGGGCCGAACCCGCAGCAACTCGCCAACCAGAGGCACCAAAGCCGGGTAGGCCAAAAAGGAAGGCGGTCAGGACGGAGACGCCGACGCAGAGGTTTGGCACAAAACCTCGCTCCGTGGTTGTCGTCTTTCTCAAAATGCAATGACGTCCATGCTTCTTTAATAGAAAAAATGCTCGCCGAAGTATATCTGGAGAGGCTGCCGATCACGCTTCCACCAGTCAGGCTCCAGGGCCGGACACAGAGGCGGAGGCCAACATGGGGCGGACGCCGGATGCTCCTCCTACAGAGTATGCGGATAGACTATCTGCTACAAATTCAGAAGTGGAGAGCGCCATGAATCATAGGTGTCACCGGGCCGTACTCCGTGACGCTTGCTTCTCACCAGAGGCATTTGATGCCTTCAATTCTGGAGACATGTACCTCCGTGCTGCTCAAAATGGTCTAGCCAGAGCCACGAATCAGTATGTAAGGGATATACGGGTAAGCAAATCTGACGATTATATGTATCATTAGCCCCTGAGACTTGAAACAGTTGATGAAACTGATTTAAGGATCATTATTTGTGCAGGTTCTTAGGGAGAAGAATTCCCAACTGTCTCAAGAGCTCGACGGATGCAAGGCCTAGCTATAAGCCGCTGTTGCCGCATTGAAGGAGTCCAAAAAGGGGGGCCCTGGTATGTTTTTGTCTACTGCAAAGAATATCGGTACCAAGTAGTATGCGGCATGTATGCACACCTAACAATAGATGTTGCAGGTGGCCCCGGAGTGAATCCAGAGGCCGTCGAGGTGGATACGGCACGTGATGATCGACAGCGAAATGCTGGCGAGCGCGTGCTGACGCAAGTCAGGCAGGAGAAAAATGATCTCCAAGATGCCAATATCCAGCTGGGCGTGGAACTGAAGGATGTCCGAGCCCAGCTTGCGGACTCCGTGAAGAAGAATAAACGGCTTCGGCGCGTCATTTTTAGTAAGTGCTTCAACGAACTTTTTAAAGGAGTTTGGCGGAGAAGCCTGCTAACAGCGTTATGTCTGCAGGTAAGCTGACGGGTCGTCCCGCGGAGGAGATGCCCCGGTCTTCGGGTGATCTTCTACCCGAGCTCTCACAACTGCACGAACAAGTTCGGCAGGTGCTGCAGATTATTGCTCAAGCTTTGTGGCCATCTGCATCCCCGCCAGGAGGCATGGGGGAGCTTATAGAGAAGCTCAAGAGCACGGCTGCGCTTCTGATTATGGAAAATATCAGTCTGCCGACAGGGTGCGAGGGAAGCCTGGGCTATGGTGAAGACATGATATACGAAGGCTGACCCAAACCAGATGGCCGAGGTTGGACCTGTGGGGCCCGATGGGAAAGAGATCCCCGTCAGTTTAGTGTATGATAAAGTAGAATTAGCCCCAAAGTATTCCCAACAGGATTGTAGGCTAGACAGCCTGTTGGAGGGTATAGAAGAAGAATTTAATCAGTCTTAGTGACTGTGTACTTCAAGTGACATATGTAATGTCCCTAGCCGGATTGTAAATCATTTGTCACGGCAGACCTTTTCGCTTCAACCTCTGGACCCGATAGGCCGGAGTGTATCCGAGTACCCACTCGGTTATATAAAAACCGGGGTATGCATGGAAACCAGGCGCAGGGGTCTTAAGTGCTTGAACAGACAAGTACCCAAGTAGCTATGTTATATTACGTGGATAGTAAGAAACATCTTCCAAGGAGAATCGTTCTGTTAAGGGTTCCTTTCCCTGGGCACTCATGCCCTAATGTGCATGTCCGAACTGCGAGACGCAGGTTAAAAACATCTGGGGGCGTGTGGTAATTTAAATGAAAGTCATCTTTTATACACCGACCGAATATTCCCTTAAGAACGCTAGCTTTCGGCTTCACCCAGTCCAAGGTACACATCCGGCTGACCCGGCAGTAACAATCGCAGAGGAGCTCCCCTTAAGCCCTAGCCGAATTAACGGGAAGGTAGGGCATAAATACAAGAGCGAGGCAACCCATCTTGGCCAAAACTTAAGTCATATTGATGCATATAATGGCGAAAAAGGTACATGCGGAAGAATAACACATGTGCGGGGCATAAAGCCCGGAAAGGTAATTAGATTTAGCTTCTGTATAGGAAGACCCCAGGTATATTGAGCGCGGTTAGTGCGTCAAGATTGTGTAACCAAGACACAAATGTAGCCCCTTAGGGCCTTGAAGAGAAAAGAGGGAAAGAAAGAGAGAGAAAACAGGTGTGCAAAAATTCATGGAGTTAAGGAGACGAACATAGAGTCCGGCGCTAGTCGTAGAATCTTCGGAGTCTGGCTGCGTTCCATGGGTTTGGCTCGAGTCGATTATTCGATGCGTCCCGCAGATGGTACGCTCCACCGGTCAGAACCTGGTCGATAATGAAGGAACCTTCCCATTTGGGCTTGAGCTTGTTCTTTTTCTTCTCCGGCAGGCATAGCACTAGTTCGCCAACGTTATACGTTTTGGTCCGCACTTCTCTGCTTTGATACCTTCGAGCCTGTTACTGACAAAATGTGGAACGAGCTTTTGCCACGTCGTGCTCCTCCTCCAGGGCATCCAAACCATCCTGCCGATCGAGCTCGGCCCCTCTTTCTTCGTACATGCGCACTCGAGGTGAGTCATGAATTATGTCGCAAGGCTGCACCGCCTCAGCGCCGTACACCATAAAAAACGGTGTGCATCTGGTAGTGCGATTCGGCGTGGTCCGCAACCACCATAGTACGGAGTCGAGCTCCTCTACCCAATGAGTGTCTGATTCCTTGAAAGACTGGACTAATCTGGGTTTAATGCCGCTCATGATAAGACCATTCGCTCATTCGACTTGACCGTTAGTTTGCGGATGATAGACAGAAGCATAATCGAGCTTGATGCCCATGTTGTTGCACCAAAGTTTCACCTCGTCGGCTGTAAAGCTCGTGCCGTTGTCAGTGATGATGTTCTGAGGGGACGCCATAACGGTGTACAACCCCGGATATGAAGTCTATCACCGGTCCGGATTCAGCCGTTTTGACAGGTTTGGCTTCTATCCATTTGGTGAATTTATCCACCATGACCAGTAAGTAATTCCTCTTATGGGTTCCCCCTTTGATGGGTCTGACCATATCGAGCCCCTAGACCACAAAGGGCCAAGTAATGCGGATTGTTTCGAGGGTGATAGGTGGCATGTGGCTTTGGTTTGCAAAAAGCTGGCAACCGACACAATGTTGTACCAGATGCTGTGCATCTGCCCGAGCCGTCGGCCAATAAAAACCTGTACGGAAGGCCTTGCTTACAAGGGCCCGGGCTGCGGCGTGGTGGCGGCCGAGTCCGGCATGAATTTCTGCCAAAATCTTCTGCCCTTCCTCTTCGGAGATGCACCTTTGAAGGACTCCGGTTGTGCTTTTCTTATAAAGCTCTCCCTCATGGACCTTGTAAGCTTTAAATCGCCGCACTATGCACCGGGCCTCGTTTTGGTCCTCGGGTAATTCCTGTCTAGTTAGGTAGGCCAGGAATGGTTCTGTCCACGTGTGCGATGACGGCCATTATCACGTGGGCTGAAGGTGTTATTTCGGTGGCAGAGCATTCGATTCTGTCAGAGTGTTCGACATCTGGGGTTGTGGCCGGGTCCAGACTATTTTTGCCGGTGTCCCCTTCCCATACCACAGATGGTTTAAACAGTCTTTTCAGGAAGATGTTCGGTGGGACAGGGTCGCGTTTAGCGCCGAGACGGGCTAGGATGTCCACCGCCTGGTTATTTTCCTGAGCCACATGATGGAATTCAAGCCCCTCGAACCGAGCTGACATTTTGAGGACGGCGTTGTGATATGCCGCCATTTTCGGATCCTTGGCATCAAAGTCTCCATTTATTTGGGATATTGCGAGGTTCGAGTCCCCACGCACCTCTAGGCGTTGGATGCCCATGGAGACTGCCATCCGAAGGCCGCGTAGTAGGGCCTCGTATTCGGCTGCGTTGTTGGAGTCTGTATATAGTATTTGGAGCACATATTGCACCGTATCTCCGGTGGGGGATGTCGGGACGACGCCGGCCCCCAGACCAGCTAGCATTTTAGAGTCGTCGAAGTGCATGATCCAATTGGAGTATGCGCCGTACTCTTTAGGCAGTTCGGCTTCTGTCCATTCGGCTACGAAATCGGCCAGTACTTGCGACTTAATGGCTCGTCATGGCTTATATGTTATGTCGAACGGGAGGAGCTCGATGGCCCATTTGGCAATCCGGCCCGTGGCATCGCGGTTGTTTATTATGTCATTGAGTGGTACTTCGGAGGCCACCGTAATCGAACACTCTTGAAAGTAGTGTCGGAATTTCCGGGATGCCATAAATAATGCGTATGCTATCATTTGGTAATGTGGGTACCGTGATTTGCATGGAGTGAGGACGGTCGCTACACAATATACCGGCTTTTGAAGTGGGAATTTATGTTCGTCCATCTCTCGTTCGACAAGGAGCACTGCGCTTACAACTTGGTGAGTTTCTGCTATATATAATAGCATTGGTGTCACATCCCTAGCTTATGGTATTGCACTAGGATAGCTTCATGTGTGCATCATGTTTAAATTTTTCTTAAACTTGAAATGGGGATGTTCAAACCCTAGCACTAAATCAACTCAACTAGGGTGGATTAAAATCTTTTTCAATAAACCCAAAAAAGTTCCTAAGAAAAGTTCATGATTTCTGGTTAAGGTGGAAACCTCTGCCAAAAATGATGAATATATTCTTAGATCATTTTTGGATTTTTGAACTAAATCATATTGTATTTGACTTGGGGCATTTAAACACTATAAATAATTTAAATGCTCAAATAATGTTGGAATTACTTGTGGGACACTAAAGTAATTCAGAAAGTGCGCATGAATATTTTCAGGATTTTTAATAATGCTCTGGCATTTTTAATAAAGCCAAAACAATTGCAGAAATATAGAAAAACAAGCTAAATGAAAAGAGAGAGAGAGAGAGTAAGGCCACAGGCCACTTACCTGGCCGGGCCGGCCCACCTGGCCCGTGCCAGTCATCACCTACCTCTGCCAGAAGGCAGAGGAGGGAGACAGCGCACGCGCGCCCGTGGCGCCACGCACCTCCCTGCCTGCCTGCGTCACTGAGGCCACCATGACGCCTCGCGCCTTCTCCTCGGCGCCGCCTCGACCCCCTGGAACCCTCCCGCTCACTCCCTCCATCCCTATCCCCTCTGCTCCCTCTCCCTCCCGCGACCGAACGGAGCTCGTCGCCGCCGCTCGCCGTAGCCACGCCTACCGGCCACCCCACGCCTCACCGACGCCCCAGGAAGCTCCGCGTCGCCTCCCTCTTCATCCTCACCCAGACGAAAGGCACCGGAAGCCCCTGGATGCCGCTAGCTCCGCCGTTCCCCTCCTCGGCCACCGAGGACCACCGCCGTCGATTTGCCGCCGTCGCCGCCTCCCCGAGCTCGCCGTCTGCTCCAACCGACCCCCCGTGAGCTCCTCCATCGTTTCCCCCTCTTCCCCGCTTCATTTGATCGCCGTAGCCGTCGTCCCCTTTATGGCCGAAACGCGCCGCCGCCTGAGCTCAACGTCGGCGTTGCTCCGGTGACCATCTGGTCACCCTAGCGTGCCTAACTCGCTCCCCGCATCGTGTAGCGCTCTACTAGCCCTTCACCTCGCTCGTTTGCGCACCGTAGCACTAACCCGCCCCAACCCCGAGCTCCGGCCGCCGCCTCGGGCTCAACTCCGGCGAACCCCGGCCACCCCCGCACCCCCCGTTGGTCCCCCTAGATGCGCACGGGCACGGGCTATCCTCTGGTGCCCCTGGCGCGTCGATCCGTCGACTCTGGCGAGTTCCGAGCGAACTCCGCCGCGGTTCGAGGTCACCGCCGGCGAAACTCCGGCGGGAGCTGACGTGGCTCCGTCATTAGGAGCTAATCCAACTAACTAAACCACCTACATCCACTGACAGTAGGCCCCACCCCTGGTCAAACCCCACTCAGCGCTGGGTTTGACCGGGATTAGTTCCTGTGTCACTGACGTGTGGACCCCGCACGTCAGGTTTGACCTGGACCTGGCCGTTGACTCGCTGACGTCATGCTGGCGTCAGGCTGACGCAATTAAATTATTTACTCGATTTATTATTATTCAGGAAATTTCAGAAAATGTCCTAAACTTCTAAAATTCATAGAAAATTAACCGTAACTCCAAATTAAATAAATTATATATGAAAAATTATCAGAAAAATTCAAGGAATCCATCTGTACCATTTTCATGCATGTTTGAACAATGTTTGTCCTCTGTTTTGGACAAAACAAATAAAGGACATTTAAATAATCACATATGGAGTTTGAGTTTGAATCTTGGATTCAAACCAACTTCATTTAACCTGGTCTAGGTGCATTAGCCCAAAACACACTCATATTGCCATGTCATGAGCATGCATCATATTGTGCATTGCATTGATTGTATTTCTTCTTTGTTGCCGGAATCTGTCCCCTCTCGGTAGACGATGTTCCGACGATGTGATCGTTGACACTGATGAAGACTAAATGCTATCTTCAGAAGTGCCAGGCAAGCAAAACCCCCTTGTTCATTCCGATACAATCCCACTCTCTCGCTCCTGCTCTCTTTTACTGCATTAGGACAACAACGACATATTTGTTACTTGCTGTGGTAGCTGAACCCCTTTATCCTTTGCATGACCTGTCATTGCCACAGTAAATAGATGAAACCCACTAGCATGAGTAGGAGTTGTTTGAGCCCTGATGTGCCTACTCATTCATGCTTGTTTGTCATGCCTGCTACTGCTTAGAGTTGAGTCAGGTCTGATTCATCGGGGATGAATCAGAGGCGTGTGAACATGTCCTACTGTGTGTGAGCTAAGTGTGTGAACACGATTTGGTAAAGGTAGCGGTGAGAGGCCATGTAGGAGTACATGGTGGGTTGTCTCATTGCAGCCGTCCTCAGGAACTGAGTTCTGTGTTTGTGATCCATGATCAGTTACTACCACACATTGGGCTCCGGGCGCTCCAAGCTCTCTCGACTTATTAATCAACTTGATCTCTGTCCAGGAGTTGCAACTAGTTTCTGGTGTTTGTAAGTAGTGTTAGTAGTCTACCAAGTGGCACCCGGTACAGGTGGGCTTGGGACAGACTAGGCATAGTGGCCCGGTGTACCAAGTGGCACCCGAATGGTGGGCTTGGGAACCCTGCTCACGTCATTTGGGGCCGTAAGCGACACCCCGGCCGGATCTCCTTGCGGATGGAACCCGAATAGGCGATAAACTTGGACTAGAGACTTGTTCGGTTAGTCAGGTCGTGGCCGACTCCCTCGCCCGGCTTCTGCTTGAAGGTTGCCGAGATACATGACGTGTACAGGGCGATAAGTGGCGAAAGCGTGTGTGAAGAAGTACACCCCTGCAGGGTTAACATCATCTATTCGAATAGCCGGATTCCTCGGATATGGAAACTTGGACCCCTTGCATAGTTCATAGACAAGTGAAAGTGGATACTCTAAAATACGCAAGATAAGCGTGAGTGCTATGGATGGCGTTCTCGTAGGGAGACGGGAGCGGATCCATAGTGGTGTATTGATATGGTGAATATGTGGACTCGTGTGCGCCACCTCAAAAGAGTTACTTGCAGTCGTAGTTCAGGTTAGCCATCGAGTCAAAGCTGGCTTGCTGCAGTTAAACTCCACCACCCCCTTTGTTGATAATGATGCATATGTAGTTAGATCTGATGTAAGTCTTGCTGGGTACATTTGTACTCACGTTGCTTAATTTATGTTTTTGCAGAGAGACTTCAGTCTCACTAGTAGTTCCGCGTGGACTTCGACCTTTAGCTTGTTACCTCAGCTACGATCTTGTGCCCTCGGTAGGATCTGGTAGATAGTCAGGCTTCTTAGCCTTTTTCATTTATAGATGTCTGTACTCAGACATGATAGCTTCCGCTTGTGCTTTGACTTGTATGCTCTGAGTGTTGGGTCATGAGACACATGATTGTAATATCTCGCTCCTCGGAGCCTATTGAATAAAAATTACTGAGTCGTAGAGTCACTTTGTGATGCCATGTTGTATTGCACATATCGAGCATATTGTGTGTATGTTATTGAAATGCTTGGTATGTGTGGGATCTGACTATCTAGTTGTTTATCTTTAGTAGCCTCTCTTACCGGGAAATGTCTCCTAGTGTTTCCACCGAGCCATGGTAGCTTGCTACTGCTCCGGAACACTTAGGCTGGCCGGCATGTGTCCTTCTTCGTTCCTGTGTCTGTCCCTTCGGGGAAATGTCACGCGATGAATACCGGAGTCCTGTTAGCCCGCTACAGCCCGGTTCACCAGAGTCCTGCTAGCCCAGTGCTACAGCCTGGATTCACTCACTGATGACCGACACGTTCGATGCTGGGTCATGGATGCCTGTCCCTGTAAGTTTGTGCCACTTTGGGTTTACGACTAGCCATGTCAGCCCGGGCTCCTTATCATATAGATGCTAGCGACACTGTCATATACGTGTGCCAAAAGGCGCAAACGGTCCCGGGTAAAGGTAAGGCGACACCCGTGGGAATACCGTGCGTGAGGCCGCAAAGTGATATGAGGTGTTACATGCTAGATCGATGTGGCATTGAGTCGGGGTCCTAACAGTGTTGGTATCAGAGCTTGACTGCCTGTAGGATTACCAAGCCAAACTGGTCGAAGTTGAGTCTAGAAATGCTTTAGTTATATAAGGGAATTGATTGTGGGATGGAACGTAAGGCTCTTTTTACTCCTTATACCTCATGGCCTTCTGATCTGAGTCAACCTCTTCTCTTCTACGGGGATTAAGAACTAGGCTGCTCATCTATCTACTAGGATGACGAGTTACTATGTTAGAGACTTATAGGATTGATAGTTTCAAGCCTCAATTCAGTTTCTACCTCTGTATGCTAACTATTGATCTCGGAACCTTGATATTGTGCCTCTGAGTGGCTATGCCACCATTTTTGTAGCATGTCTCCAATCTTTCGAGCATTTACAGTCGTTATGCTGCCCGAGTCATCCCAGGTTTCTAAATAGTCGGATGCATTTGCAAATCCCTTCCTCCTGTTTCCGATGTGCCTTTGGTCAGATTAATCACACAAATCAGTGAGTTGAGGTACTTTATTGCCTTGACATATATGTTGGAGCTGGTATTATGACCCTAGGTGTCTTAGGGGATCATCTAGTAATTTAGCCATGATTTGTGTCCCAGTGTGATGATTCTGGCCATCATTCTTGTAAGCATCCCGTGATGCCACTTAGTTAGTAGGCATTTCACTTCTGGGTTTTGAACCCGAGATTCACCCTACTTACCTCATGTTGATAGTAATTGCTAGCTCCCTTAGGTTATTAGTAACCTTGCGATAGTCCTTGAAGTCCGTGGTATCTTCTTCTTCCAAATACCATGAACTACTTATGGCAGAAGTTCTTCGTTGAACTGAACGATCACAACCAGAGTGCTCTTGATGAGTTCTCCATTATATATTGTGGCTCTGCCAGTTTTACTTTTCTGCATGGGTTATCCGGAAGAAATATGTTGAACTTCGTTCGACATGCTAAACCATGCATCCACAACTCAGAAAATCGTATGTTCCTTTGAGTTGTCCATCTTTAGTTGTTTTCTGGCCCTTGTATATCAATTGATATTCAGGAGTGGTTATGCATCCGTGTTCATCGTTGCCACTACTCTTGTGGTCTGTCAAGCCATTCCATTCAGGATGAATAGGAGAAACAAACTCCAGAACCTCATCCATATCTAGGATTGGGTCAAAGCAATTGTATTCCGCAGATCAAGTTGCAATCTAGCTTCTGGTCTGTTCTATCTTGAAGTATTACCGTCTTTATGTCAGGATTTTCATGAGGATTGCACTGGCTCTTGTGAATTCTTGATGTAGTGATACTTCTCGTCATCATTATTCATCCCTCGGTTCCATGTTGTCGCAACTGGAATGCCGACAAGTGAATCGTGATGTGTGAATTCAATACTCCTAGCAACCTTGTTGCTTGGTAGTTAATGGACAATAACCTCATTCTTAGCATGTTGATTTTTGAATCATCGCCCTAAGGTTGATTGTGCTACCTAGTCCTTATTTCCTGGTGCACTCTTTGATTAATGAGTTAGGATTTTGTCAAGTCCTCTCTCATTTGATCATATCATCTTGCCCTGAAAAGAAAGATTGCTCTCGAGCTTAGTAACATACCGGTGGTTCGTGATTTTCCGAATATCTTCTCGGAAGTATTACCAGGTTGTCACCTGACTGTTATGTTGAGCTCGTGATCAAGTTGGTTTCTTGTGAACCACCCCTTCTCCAAGAATCTGTGTGGGATACCCTGAGCTAGTTGGTCAAGCTAAACAACAACTTGGAGAGTTGGAAGATAAAAGCTTGTCCGACTTAGTTCATGTTAAGGGATATCTTTTTGTGTGTGTGTGCTGAAGAAAGATGATATCTTCATCAATTGGTCCTTGTGAACATTTGTTGGATCTATTATCTTACCCAAACCTTTGATTGAGTATGGGCTATCATCAAATCAAATCAGAACCAACGATGTTCGTAATGCTGTCTTACTCGTGGTTGATCCCTCGAGCATACACCATTATATCTTTTGGTTCTGACCAATGCTATCACTTGTTCACTTAACTATGGAATTCCTTTTAAAAGGGAACCTGGATGAATTGTTGTTGAGCCCATCGACAACATCCTTATCTTCTCCATGATTCTGTTGAACATTAAGCTAGTGTTGGAAACTTTGTAAACAATGCCTTCGAGTTCCGTCTCTGAGGTATATGTTTGGATGAAAGAAGTGACTTCCTTTGATTCACGTGCATTTGATGTAAGTTGCCGCCGTGAATTCGAGAAAGCATGTTTTTACCTCCTCTGGAACCATCCCAAGTCAGTTATGCACGTGCGAAGTATTCTGTGGTTTGATAGACTGATCATCTTCATTCCATATGTGTATCCTAGCACACCAAGCCACTGACTGATTTGTTCTAGGAGAAGGAGTTCTTTTTAAGAGCTAACCCGTGCTTAATCAAGAACTTTGATATCCTCGATGATGGTTCCCAACCAGAACTTGGTAGTGTTTTATTATAAGACTACCATGTGGTCATGCTTGTCTGGGACAACATGTTCACATGTTTGTAGCAGAACCAGCTCATGTTTTGGAGCTTGCTATCGTAGTTCATTTCCCGAGAATCTCGCAACATCATCTCGTCGATTTGTGTTGCAAACTTTCATTTTTCTTCCTAGACTCGATGAGTCTGGAATATCCTGACACCAACCAGATCTAAATCTCAGGCAGATATGATGGTTGGAACATTTCCCAAGAACTATAATATTGGTCCCTCGATAACCGGTAAAGTGGATGTCGTGGCCAACACACCCAGCCGGAAGACCTATTATTGTAGTATCTTGTTTGAGGAAGTTGGCCACCTCCCCATAAGGATTTCGTAGGATTTACCTCCGTAACTGTTCCTTATGGATTCTATTGCTCCCGAAGTCCGACCTTTACTTGATGTTCTAGTTATCAAACCATATCTATGAATGGGATACACTAGCACATCAAGGAGAACATTAGAAGCGGAGTGCTAAATGTCTCTCAGTCGATCATTCAGATTTTGTTTCTTTGGCTTCGCTAAGGTGTAATCTGAGAAGGTGTTATCTTCCTTTGCGTCTGCATCATCCATCATTAGCCATCATGGTAGTATGTTGTGTTGTCAGCACCCTTGACACGGATGTTGATAAAACCTTGATGATTGTGGAAATGCTCAAGTTCTTGAGAGCACGCACAAGTGCTAGGTTTGATCGTCGGCATTAACTGTATAGTGCTCTCAGTTTCCTCGGTAATGCTATGACCTTTTCAAACAGTGAATTCACTCTCTATTGTTGGGTTCTTCCCCAGTTACCAGAATCATTCCCAGCATTTGCATTTTGTTCCCAGCTTGCACCGCCAATGTGCCATTCTACCATGGGTCTCTTCCATTTCCGGTGATAAGAAAATTCATTCATTACGTTGTCTTCAACAAGGTAATCCACATCATCCAAGTCCGAGTATGCCATTCTACCGAACCCATCCAAACGATCGCTCGAGATTTTCCTTAGGCTGGTATAAAGAGTTTCAATGATCTCTGAATCAAAGGTAATTCTTTTTGCCACTTAAGGGGATATTTCCACAAGTCACCTTCCCTAAGGTGCCCCGTTATGGTATTGTGGCAACTCAACTCCTCGCTACGTTGACAATCGTTTACCACCTTCTTAGGGTGGAATTGTTGTCTACCTAGTAAGCTCTCCTCATCTGTCTCACTCCATTTCTTGAGATGTATGCTTCGTGTCTCAGCTCAAGAGATGTTGCTATGACTCACTTGGTGAGCTGATCCCAAGTTGATTGATCCTCGAGAAGATCGATTCTTCCGGAGTTGTCCTTTTCCTCTTGCTGTCATGCTAGCTGGAGTTCTCAGAGCAAGACGACGGGACAAAGATGGTGATCGAATCAACGTTCATTTGAAGTGCAACCTGGATCGTGAAGATTATACTAGTTTGCGTTTCCCCTTCATCTTACCCTACGCTTGAATCTCGAGACGAGATTCTTGTTTAGTGGGGGTGAGCTATCACATCCCTAGCTTATGGTATTGCACTAGGATAGCTTCATGTGTGCATCATGTTTAAATTTTTCTTAAACTTGAAATGGGGATGTTCAAACCCTAGCACTAAATCAACTCAACTAGGGTGGATTAAAATCTTTTTCAATAAACAAAAAAAAGTTCCTAAGAAAAGTTCATGATTTCTGGTTAAGGTGGAAACCTCTGCCAAAAATGATGAATATATTCTTAGATCATTTTTGGATTTTTGAACTAAATCATATTGTATTTGACTTTGGGCATTTAAACACTATAAATAATTTAAATGCTCAAATAATGTTGGAATTACTTGTGGGACACTGAAATAATTCAGAAAGTGCTCATGAATATTTTCAGGATTTTTAATAATGCTCTGGCATTTTTAATAAAGCCAAAACAATTGCAGAAATATAGAAAAACAAGCTAAATGAAAAGAGAGAGAGAGAGAGAGAGTAAGGCCACAGGCCACTTACCTGGCCGGGCCGGCCCACCTGGCCCGTGCCAGTCATCACCTACCTCTGCCAGAAGGCAGAGGAGGGAGACAGCGCACGCGCGCCCGCGGCGCCACGCACCTCCCTGCCTGCCTGCGTCACTGAGGCCACCATGAC
Source organism: Triticum dicoccoides (assembly GCF_002162155.2). NCBI lineage: Eukaryota > Viridiplantae > Streptophyta > Magnoliopsida > Poales > Poaceae > Triticum > Triticum dicoccoides. Next base: position 137,576 of record NW_021259272.1, on the reverse strand, counting down.
GCCTCGCGCCTTCTCCTCGGCGCTGCCTCGACCCCCTGGAACCCTCCCGCTCACTCCCTCCGTCCCTATCCCCTCTGCTCCCTCTCCCTCCCGCGACCGAACGGAGCTCGTCGCCGCCGCTCGCCGTAGCCACGCCTACCGGCCACCCCACGCCTCACCGACGCCCTAGGAAGCTCCGCCTCGCCTCCCTCTTCATCCTCACCCAGACGAAAGGCACCGGAAGCCCCTGGATGCCGCTAGCTCCGCCGTTCCCCTCCTCGGCCACCGAGGACCGCCGCGGTCGATTTGCCGCCGTCGCCGCCTCCCCGAGCTCGCCGTCTGCTCCAACCGACCCCCCGTGAGCTCCTCCACCGTTTCCCCCTCTTCCCCGCTTCATTTGATCGCCGTAGCCGTCGTCCCCTTTATGGTCGAAACGCGCCGCCGCCTGAGCTCAACGTCGGCGTTGCTCCGGTGACCATCTGGTCACCCTGGCGTGCCTAACTCGCTCCCCGCATCGCGTAGCGCTCTGCTAGCCCTTCACCTCGCTCGTTTGCACACCGTAGCACTAACCCGCCCCAACCCCGAGCTCCGGCCGCCGCCTCGGGCTCAACTCCGGCGAACCCCGGCCACCCCCGCACCTCCCGTTGGTCCCCCTAGATGCGCACGAGCACGGGCTATCCTTTGGTGCCCCTGGCGCGTCGATCCGTCGACTCTGGCGAGTTCCGAGCGAACTCCACCGCGGTTCGAGGTCACCGCCGGCGAAACTCCGGCGGGAGCTGACGTGGCTCCGTCATTAGGAGCTAATCCAACTAACTAAACCACCTACATCCACTGACAGTAGGCCCCACCCCTGGTCAAACCCCAGTCAGCGCTGGGTTTGACCGGGATTAGTTCCTGTGTCACTGACGTGTGGACCCCGCACGTCAGGTTTGACCTGGACCTGGCCGTTGACTCGCTGACGTCATGCTGGCGTCAGGCTGACGCAATTAAATTATTTACTCGATTTATTATTATTCAGGAAATTTCAGAAAATGTCCTAAACTTCTAAAATTCATAGAAAATTAACCGTAACTCCAAATTAAATAAATTATATATGAAAAATTATCAGAAAAATTCAAGGAATCCATCTGTACCATTTTCATGCATGTTTGAACAATGTTTGTCCTCTGTTTTGGACAAAACAAATAAAGGACATTTAAATAATCACATATGGAGTTTGAGTTTGAATCTTGGATTCAAACCAACTTCATTTAACCTGGTCTAGGTGCATTAGCCCAAAACACACTCATATTGCCATGTCATGAGCATGCATCATATTGTGCATTGCATTGATTGTATTTCTTCTTTGTTGCCGGTATCTGTCCCCTCTCGGTAGACGATGTTCCGACGATGTGATCGTTGACACTGATGAAGACTCAAAGCTATCTTCAGAAGTGCCAGGCAAGCAAAACCCCCTTGTTCATTCCGATACAATCCCACTCTCTCGCTCCTGCTCTCTTTTACTGCATTAGGACAACAACGACATATTTGTTACTTGCTGCGGTAGCTGAACCCCTTTATCCTTTGCATGACCTGTCATTGCCACAGTAAATAGATGAAACCCACTAGCATGAGTAGGAGTTGTTTGAGCCCTGATGTGCCTACTCATTCATGCTTGTTTGTCATGCCTGCTACTGCTTAGAGTTGAGTCAGGTCTGATTCATCGGGGATGAATCAGAGGCGTGTGAACATGTCCTACTGTGTGTGAGCTAAGTGTGTGAACACGATTTGGTAAAGGTAGCGGTGAGAGGCCATGTAGGAGTACATGGTGGGTTGTCTCATTGCAGCCGTCCTCAGGAACTGAGTTCTGTGTTTGTGATCCATGATCAGTTACTACCACACATTGGGCTCCGGGCGCTCCAAGCTCTCTCGACTTATTAATCAACTTGATCTCTGTCCAGGAGTTGCAACTAGTTTCTGGTGTTTGTAGGTAGTGTTAGTAGTCTACCAAGTGGCACCCGGTACAGGTGGGCTTGGGACAGACTAGGCACAGTGGCCCGGTGTACCAAGTGGCACCCGGATGGTGGGCTTGGGAACCCTGCTCACGTCGTTTGGGGCCGTAAGCGACACCCCGGCCGGATCTCCTTGCGGATGGAACCCGAATAGGCGATAAACCTGGACTGGAGACTTGTTCGGTTAGTCAGGTTGTGGCCGACTCCCTCGCTCGGCTTCCGCTTGAAGGTTGTCGAGATACATGACGTGTACAGGGCGATAAGTGGCGAAAGCGTGTGTGAAGAAGTACACCCCTGCAGGGTTAACATCATCTATTCGAATAGCCGGATTCCTCGGATATGGAAACTTGGACCCCTTGCATAGTTCATAGACAAGTGAAAGTGGATACTCCAAAATACGCAAGATAAGCGTGAGTGCTATGGATGGCGTTCTCGTAGGGAGACGGGAGCGGATCCATAGTGGTGTATTGATATGGTGAATATGTGGACTCGTGTGCGCCACCTCAAAAGAGTTACTTGCAGTCGTAGTTCAGGTTAGCCACCGAGTCAAAGCTGGCTTGCTGCAGTTAAACTCCACCACCCCCTTTGTTGATAATGATGCATATGTAGTTAGATCTGATGTAAGTCTTGCTGGGTACATTTGTACTCACGTTGCTTAATTTATGTTTTTGCAGAGAGACTTCAGTCTCACTAGTAGTTCCGCGTGGACTTCGACGTTTAGCTTGTTACCTCAGCTACGATCTTGTGCCCTCGGCAGGATCTGGTAGATAGTCAGGCTTCTTAGCCTTTTTCATTTATAGATGTCTGTACTCAGACATGATAGCTTCCGCTTGTGCTTTGACTTGTATGCTCTGAGTGTTGGGTCATGAGACCCATGATTGTAATATCTCGCTCCTCGGAGCCTATTGAATAAAAACTACTGAGTCGTAGAGTCATTTTGTGCTGCCATGTTGTATTGCACATATCGAGCACATTGTGTGTATGTTATTGAAATGCTTGGTATGTGTGGGATCTGACTATCTAGTTGTTTATCTTTAGTAGCCTCTCTTATCGGGAAATGTCTCCTAGTGTTTCCACCGAGCCATGGTAGCTTGCTAATGCTCCGGAACACTTAGGCTGGCCGGCATGTGCCCTTCTTCGTTCCTGTGTCTGTCCCTTCGGGGAAATGTCACGCGATGAATATCGGAGTCCTGTTAGCCCACTACAGCCCGGTTCACTGGAGTCCTGCTAGCCAGTGCTACAGCCTGGATTCACTCGCTGATGACCGACACGTTCGATGCTGGGTCATGGATGCCTGTCCCTGTAAGTTTGTGCCACTTTGGGTTTACGACTAGCCATGTCAGCCCGGGCTCCTTATCATATAGATGCTAGCGACACTGTCATATACGTGTGCCAAAAGGCGCAAACGGTCCCGGGTAAAGGTAAGGCGACACCCGTGGGAATACCGTGCGTGAGGCCGCAAAGTGATATGAGGTGTTACATGCTAGATCGATGTGGCATTGAGTCGGGGTCCTGACAATTGGTTTGCCAACAGTTTGCGCGGCCAGGATCGGGTTGGTGGCCAGGATGGCTTTTATTTCTTCTAGTCCGGCCATGGCTGCGTCCGTCCACTCGAAGTGTTCAGTGCGCTGAAGAAGGCGATAAAGGGGAAGTGCCTTTTCTCCTAATCGGTAGATAAAGCGGCTTAAAGCCGCCATGCATCCAGTCAATTTCTGGATTTGCTTGAGGTTAGTTGCGATAGCAAACTGTGATAGAGCTCGGATTTTAGCCAGATTTGCTTGGATTCCTCTACCAGAGATGATGAAGCCCAGGAGCTTTCCGGCGGGAACGCCAAAAACACATTTTTCCAGATTGAGCTTAATGTCGTATGTTCAAAGATTGGTGAACATGAGCCTCAAGTCATCTATTAAAGAGTCGACGTGTCTGGTTTTAGTAACCACATCGTCTACATATGCCTCCACAGTCTTACCGATCTGCTTTTCGAGACATGTATAGATCATGCGATGATATGTTGCGCCGGCGTTTTTGAGCCCGAAGGGCATTGTGTTAAAGCAGAAGGGGACGTATGGCGTTATAAATGCCGTTGCGGCTTGATCAGACTCCGCCATCTTAATCTAGTGGTAACCAGAGTATGCGTCGAGGAAGCACAATGATTCGTGTCCTGTGGTAGCGTCGATGATTTGATCGATGCGAGGGAGTGGGAAGGGATCCTTTGGGCAAGCCTTATTAAGGTCTTTGAAGTCGACACATAGGCGCCAGGATTTGTCCTTCTTTGGTACCATCACCAGGTTTGCTAGCCAATCTGATGTTTTATTTCTTTAATGAATCCGGCTTCCAGTAGCTTGGCCAGCTCCTCTCCCATGGCTTGTTGCTTAGGTTCAGAGAAACACCGAAGAGTCTGCTTGACTGGCTTGAATCCTTTTAGAATATTAAGGCTATGCTCCGCCAATCTGTGTGGGATTCCTGGCATGTCTGAAGGATGCCAGGCGAATATATCCTGATTCTCGCGCAGAAACTCCCGTAGTGCGGCGTCTACAACGGGGTCTAACTATGCCCCAATGGATGCTGTTTTTGTAGGGTCCGTTGGATGGACTTGGAATTTAACTATTTCGTCTACTAGTTTAAAGGAGGTGGACTTGGATCTTTTGTCTAGTATCATGCCGTCCCTGTCCACCGTGGAGCGCAGCGCGGTTAACTCCTCCGCCACAAGGGCTTCGGATAATGCCTCGAGGGCTAGTGCTGCTATTTTGTTCTCGGCGCGGAGTGCTATGTCCGGATCACTAGCTAGAGTTATAATTCCCTTGGGCCCGGGCATTTTGAGTTTCATGTACCTATAATGGGTATGGCTTGAAAAATCATGAATGCCTCCCGCCCTAGAAGGGCGTGGTATCCGCTACTAAACGGGGCCACTTGGAATGTAATTTCTTTGGACGTGTAATTCTCCGGAGTGCCGAATACCACATCAAGTGTGATTTTACCAGCGCAACGGACCTCCCGACCAGGGATGATTCCTCGGAAGGTCGTACTGCTTTGCTCAATACGGTTGCTGTCTATTTCCATTTTGTGGAGAGTTTCCTCATAAATGAGGTTTAATCCGCTGCCGCCGTCCATGAGCACCTTAGTGAGCCGAAAGCCGTCCACAACTGGACTGAGGACCAAAGCGGCTGGTGTTCGGGCTGTTCGGAATTTAGGTTCATCACTGGCATTGAAGGTGATAGCCGTGTCGCACCATGGATTTATTGCTGCCACGTGGCAGACTTTGGCAAGGCTGCGGAGTGCTTGCTTACGCCTATTATTTGAGGCGAAGGTCTCGAAGACCGTTAATACTGTGTTGTTATCCGTGGGAACATGCTCTAAGGTATTTTGGGCGAGAAGATCCTCACCGCTTTTGGCCACCTGCCGGAGTACCCAACATGCTCTAAGGCTGTGTGTTGATATGGTATCCGCCGTACTATGGATTTTGCAGGGCCTGTTGAGCCATCCCTCCAATACGGTTCCACGCCCTGTAGTGGGCTTTTTCTTCTTTGTAATTGAGTTGGGTGACTTATGAGAGTGCACCCTTTTAGTTCGGACTGGGGGTTTTGTTAGAGCCGGATTATCCCAAAATTGCGTTTGGTTTTTCCAAGCACTTTCCATCGCATAGTATTTCCGTACTATGGCCGCCAAGTCAGTGAAGTGTGAAACGTCATGGCGACTTATGGCGTTGAGGACTCCCTTGTCCGTGAAATTGTTGCAAAAGAACTAAATTGCATCTTCCTCGCGACAGTCCTTGACCTTGTTCATTACAAGAAGGAATCTGGCCCAATAGTGATGTACTGTCTCTTGGGGCGCTTGCCTAATGTGGGAAAGATCATTTGTATCTGGGTGGGTGGGTGGATTTAAGTCCATACCTTGACCCAATCTGTGATCCCGGGGCAGGGGAGTTTCCGATCTTGGAAGTTCGGGCTCCAGGATGTTGCCCTGTGGGTTCGGTATATGGCCTAATTCTGGATTCAGGGTTAGGGCGGTGTCCTCCCATGAGGGAGTATCCTGTTCGGACGGCTCAGGAATCCGGACATAGTTCGTCCTCAGGATAGAGGGAAAATCGCCGCATTGCTCCTCCACCACCGCTATATGATGGGTGACCGGCGGAGAGTTAATCTCCCTTTGGTCGGGTTTAAGCCCGATCCGATCGTAGTCTGTAGTGACTCCCAGAGTGGCAATGCGATCCAAGAGCTCATTCAAAGAGGAGAGCTCCATTGGATCCCTCTGCTCGGCAAATTTTGAGCCAATGTGGAGGCTATTTTCGATGACCCGAGAGGTCATCGTCGGCGCAGCGGCCGAGCGGGCGGTCATGACGAAGCCGCCTAGTCGGAGAGTTTGGCCTACAGCCAGGGCTCCCCTAGAGGTGATGTTGTCCTTGACAACAAGGAGACCCATCATCCTTATGATGACACTGTGGAACTCTCAATGAAAGCACCAATGTCGGTGTCAAAACTGGCGGATCTCGGGTAGGGGGTCCCGAACTGTGCGTCTAAGGCGGATGGTAACAGGAGGCAGGGGACACGATGTTTACCCAGGTTTGGGCCCTCTTGACGGAGGTAATACTCTACGTCCTACTTGATTGTTCTTGATTATATGAGTATTACAAAAGTTTATCTACCACGAGATCGAAGAGGCTAAACCCTAGAAGTTAGCCTATGGTATGATTGTATGTTGTCTTACGGACTAAAACCCTCCGGTTTATATAGACATCGGAGGGGGCTAGGGTTACACAAGGTCGGTTACAAAGGAGGAGATATACATATCCGTATTGCCTAGCTTGCCTTCCACGCCAAGTAAAGTCCCATCCGGACATGAGACGAAGTCTTCAATCTTGTATCTTCATAGTCCAACAGTCCGGACAAATGATATAGTCCGGCTGTCCGGAGACCCCCTAATCCAGGACTCCCTCATGTTCCCTTTCTCAAAGTCATGAAACGTCACCATTTTTTTCACACGTTCTAGTGTGCCACACAAGCATGCATGCAAAATTTTGGTGTGTTTGGACACTCGATGCAGTTACTATCATTTTCTCCAGGAAAATACAAAGAAAAGGCCTCCCGGCATGACGCAACTTCTGTTCATACTCTGATTCCGTTGAAATTTGGCATGGGAGACGGTGGGGCTCACTCACATGCGCATGCAAAAGTTGGGTGCGTTTCGTCCATGTGGACATGTAGTTGCAGTACAAACGTCAGGTATCGGTTTGGGGGGACAGGTATCCACTAGGTGTTCCCTTTCACAAAGTCATGAAACGTCACCATTTTTTTCACACGCTACAGTGTGCCACACAAGCACGCGTGCAAAATTTCGATGCGTTTGGACACTCGATGCATTTACTATCATTTCTTCATGAAAATAAGGAGAAAAGGTCTCCCGACATGATGCAACTTCCGTTCTTACTCTGATTCCGTTGAAATCTGGCATGGGAG
>NW_021259272.1:126383-128720 GCF_002162155.2 Triticum dicoccoides | reverse complement strand
TTCACACGTTACAGTGTGCCACACAAGCACGCATGCAAAATTTCGGTGTGTTTGGACACTCGATGCATTTCCTATCATTTTCTCCGTGAAAATACAGAGAAAAGGCCTCCCGGCACGACGCAACTTCCTTTCGTACTCCGATTCTGTTGAAATTTGGCGTGGGAGACGGTGGGGGTCACTCACACGCGCATGCAAAAGTTGGGTGCGTTTTCGTCCATGTTGACATGTAGGTGCAGTACAAACCTCAGGTATCGGTTTGGGTGGTTGAGCATCCACTAGGTGTTCCCTTTCGCAAAGTCATGAAACGTCACCATTTTTTCACACGCTACAGTGTGCCACACAAGCATGAATACAAAATTTCAGTGCGTTTGGACACACGATGCATTTACTATCATTTTCTGTGTGAAAATAAAAAGAAAAGGTCTCCCGACATGACGCAACTTCCGTTGATACTTTGATTTCGGTGAAATTTGGCGTGGGAGACGGTGGAGGTCAGTTACACGCGCATGCAAAAGTTGGGTGTGTTTCGTCCATGTTGACATGTAGTTGCAATACGAACCTCAGATATCGGTTTGGGGGGACGGGCATCCACTAGGTGTTCCCTTTCGCAATGTCATTAAACGTCACCATTTTTTTACACGCTACAGTGTGCCACACAAGCACACATGCAAAATTTCGGTGCGTTTGGACACTTGATGCATTTACTATCATTTTCTCCATGCAAATACGGAGAAAAGGCCTCCTGACATGACGCAACTTCCGTTCGTACTTTGATTCCGTTGTAATTTGGCGTGTGAGATGGTGGGGTCACTCAGACGCGCATGCAGAAGTTGGGTGTGTTTCATCCATGTTGACATGTAGCTGAAGTACAAACCTCAGGTATCGGTTTGGGGGGACGGGCATCCACAACGTGTTCCCTTTCGCAAAGTCGTGAAACGTCACCATTTTTTCACACGTTACAGTGTGCCACGCAAGCACGCATGCAAAATTTCGGTGTGTTTGGACACTCGATGCATTTCCTATCATTTTCTCCGTGAAAAAACAGAGAAAAGGCCTCCCGGCACAACGCAACTTCCTTTCGTACTCCGATTCTGTTGAAATTTGGCGTGGGAGACGGTGGGGGTCACTCACACGCGCATGCAAAAGTTGGGTGCGTTTTCGTCCATGTTGACATGTAGGTGCAGTACGAACCTCAGGTATCGGTTTGGGCGGTTGAGCATCCACTAGGTGTTCCCTTTCGCAAAGTCATGAAACGTCACCATTTTTTCACACGCTACAGTGTGCCACACAAGCATGAATACAAAATTTCAGTGCGTTTGGACACACGATGCATTTACTATCATTTTCTCTGTGAAAATACAAAGAAAAGGTCTCCCGACATGACGCAACTTCCGTTGATACTTTGATTTCGGTGAAATTTGGTGTGGGAGACGGTGGAGGTCAGTTACACGCGCATGCAAAAGTTGGGTGTGTTTCGTCCATGTTGACATGTAGTTGCAATACGAACCTCAGATATCGGTTTGGGGAGACGGGCATCCACTAGGTGTTCCCTTTCGCAATGTCATGAAACGTCACCATTTTTTCACACGCTACAGTGTGCCACACAAGCACACATGCAAAACTTCGGTGCGTTTGGACACTTGATGCATTTACTATCATTTTCTCCGTGCAAATACGGAGAAAAGGCCTCCTGACATGACGCAACTTCCGTTCGTACTTTGATTCCGTTGTAATTTGGCGTGTGAGATGGTGGGGTCACTCAGACGCGCATGCAGAAGTTGGGTGCGTTTCATCCATGTTGACATGTAGCTGAAGTACAAACCTCAGGTATCGGTTTGGGGGGACGGGCATCCACAACGTGTTCCCTTTCGCAAAGTCGTGAAACGTCACCATTTTTTCACACGTTACAGTGTGCCACGCAAGCACGCATGCAAAATTTCGGTGTGTTTGGACACTCGATGCATTTACTATCATTTTCTCCGTGAAAATACAGAGAAAATGCCTCCGGGCATGACGCAACTTCCGTTCGTACTCCAATTCTGTTGAAATTTGGCGTGGGAGACGGTGGGGGTCACTCACACGCGCATGCAAATGTTGGGTGCATTTTCGTCCATGCTGACATGTAGGTGCAGTACGAACCTCAGGTATCGGTTTGGGCGGTAGGGCATCCACTAGGTGTTCCCTTTCGCAAAGTTATGAAACGTCACCATTTTTTCACATGCTATAGTGTGCCACACAAGCATGCATACAAAATTTCAGTGCGTTTGGACAGTCGATGCATTTACTACCATTTTCTCTGTGAAAATACAGAGAAAAGTTCTCTCGACATGACGCAAC
>NW_021259272.1:124011-124530 GCF_002162155.2 Triticum dicoccoides | reverse complement strand
ACCATTTTTTTCACACGCTACGGTGTGCCACACAAGCACGCATGCAAGATTTCGGTGTGTTTGGACAGTTGATGCAGTTACTATCATTTTCTCCTTGAAATACAGAGAAAAGACCTCCCGGCATGACGCAACTTCTGTTTCTAGTCCGATTTCGTTGAAATTTTGCGTGGCAGACGGTGGGGGTCCCTCACACGCGCATGCAAAAGTTGGGTGTGTTTCGTCCATGTTGACATGTAGTTGCCGTACAAACGTCAGGTATCGGTTTGGTGGCACGGGCATCCACTAGGTGTTACCTTTCGCAAAGTCATGAAACGTCACCATTTTTTCACACGCTACAATGTGCCACACAAGCACGCATGCAAAATTTCGGTACGTTTGGACACTCGATGCATTTACTATCATTTTCTCCGTGAAAATACGGAGAAAAGGTCTCCCGACATGACGCAACTTCCGTTCATACTCCGATTCCGTTGAAGTTTGGCGTGGGAGACAGTAGGGGTCACTCAGACGCGCATGCAA
>NW_021259272.1:123020-123882 GCF_002162155.2 Triticum dicoccoides | reverse complement strand
CACGCATGCAAAATTTCGATGCGTTTGGACACTCGATGCATTTAGTATCATTTTCTCTGTGAAAATACGGAGAAAAGGTCTCCCGACATGACGCAACTTCCGTTCGTACTCCGATTCCGTTGAAATTTGGCGTGGGAGACGGTGGGGGTCACTCACACTCGCATCCAAAAGTTGGATGCGTTTCGTCCATGTTGACATGTAGTTGCAGTACGAACCTCAGGTATCGGTTTGGGGGGATGGGCATCCAGTAGGCGTACCCTTTCGCAAAGTCACGAAACATCACCATTTTTTCACACGCTACAGTGTGCCGCACAAGCACACATGCAAAATTTTGATCCGTTTGGACACTCGATGCGTTCATTTACTATCATTTTCTCCGTGAAGGTACGAAGAAAAGGTCTCCCAACGTGACGCAACTTCCGTTGGTACTCCAATTCCGTTGAAATTTGGTGTGGGAGATGGTGGGGGTCACTCATACGCACATGCAAAAGTTCGGTGCTTTTCGTCCGTGTTGACATGTAGTTGCAATACAAACCTCACGTATCGGTTTGGGGGGACGGGAATCCACTAGGTGTTCCCTTTCGCAAAGTCATGAAACGTCACCATTTTTCACACGCTACAGTGTGCCACACAAGCACGCATGCAAAATTTCGATGCGTTTGGACACTCGATGCATTTAGTATCATTTTCTCTGTGAAAATACGGAGAAAAGGTCTCCCGACATGACGCAACTTCCGTTCGTACGCCGATTCCATTGAAATTTGGCGTGGGAGACGATGGAGGTCACTCACACGCGCATGCAAAAGTTGGGTGCGTTTCGTCCATGTTGACATGTAGTTGCAGTAAAAACCTCAGGTATCGG
>NW_021259272.1:119886-120496 GCF_002162155.2 Triticum dicoccoides | reverse complement strand
TGTCCATGTTGCATGTAGTTGCAGTACGAACCTCAGTTACCGGTTTGGGTGGATGGGCATCCACTAGGTGTTCCCTTTCGCAAAGTCATGAAACTTCACCATATGTTTTCACATGCTAAAGTGTGCCTCACAAGCACGCATGCAAAATTTCGGTGCGTTTGGACACTCTATGCATTTACTACCATTTTCTCCGTGAAAATACGGAGAAAAGGTCTCCCAATGTGACGCAACTTACGTTCTTACTCCGATTCTGTTGAAATTTGGCGTGGGAGAAAGGTGGGGGTCACTCACACGCGCATGCAAAAGTTGGGTGCATTTCGTTGATGTTGACATGTAGTTGCAGTACAAACCTCAGGTATCAGTTTGGGGGGACGGGCATCCACTAGGTGTTCCCTTTCGCAAAGTCATGAAACGTCACCATTTTCTTCACACGCTACAGTGTGCCACACAAGCCCGCATTCAAAGTTTCGGTGTGTTTGTACACTCGATGCATTTACTATCATTTTCTCCATGAAAATACGGAGAAAAGGTCTCCCGACATGACGTAACTTCAGTTCGTACTCCGATTCTGTTGAAATTTGGCATGGGAGACGGCGGGGGTCACTCACAC
>NW_021259272.1:116498-117020 GCF_002162155.2 Triticum dicoccoides | reverse complement strand
ACGTCACCATTTTTTTCACACGCTACAGTGTGCCACACAAGCACACATGCAAATTTTTGGTCTGTTTGGACACTCGATGCATTTACTATCATTTTCTCCATGAAAGTACGGAGAAAAGGTCTCCCGACATGAGCAACTTCCATTGGTACTCTGATTTCGTTGAAATTTGGCGTGGGAGATGGTGGGGGTCTGTCACACATGCATGCAAAAGTTGGGTGCGTTTCGTACATGTTGACATGTAGTTGCAGTACAAACCTCTGGTATCGGTTTGGGGGGACGGGCATCCACTAGGTGTTCCCTTTCGCAATGTCATGAAACGTCACCATTTTTTTCACACGCTACATTGTGCAACACAAGCACGCACGCTAAATTTCGGCACGTTTGGACACTTGATGCATTTACTATCATTTTCTCCGTGAAAATACGGAGAAACAGCCTCCCAACATGACGCAACTTCCGTTTGTACTCTGATTCCGTTGAAATTTGGCACGGGAGACGGTGGGGGTCACTCACACGCCCATG
>NW_021259272.1:96307-114977 GCF_002162155.2 Triticum dicoccoides | reverse complement strand
CACGCTACAGTGTGCCACACAAGAACACATGCAAAATTTTGGTGCGTTTGGACACTCAATGCATTTACTATCATTTGCTCCTTGAAAATACGGAGAAAAGGTCTCCTGACATGACACAACTTCAGTTCGTACTCCGATTCCATTGAAATTTGGCGTGGGAGACGGCGGGGGTCACTCATGCGCGCATGCAAAAGTTGGGTGTGTTTCGTCTATGTTGACATGTAGTTGCAGTACGAACCTCAGGTATCGGTTTGGGGGGACGGTCATCCACTAGGTGTTCCCTTTCGCAAAGTCAAGAAACATCACCATTTTTTTTACACACTACACTGTGCCACACAAGCACGCATGCAAAGTTTCGGTGCGTTTGGACACTCGATGCATTTACTGTCATTTTCTCCGTGAAAATACGGAGAAAAGGTCTCCTGACATGACGCAACTTCCATTTGTACTCCGGTTTCGTTGAAATTTGGAGTGGGAGATGGTGGGTGAGGGAGTCCTGGATTAGGGGGTATCCGGACAGCCGGACTATATCCTTTGGCCGGACTGTTGGACTATGAAGATACAAGATTGAAGACTTCGTCCCGTGTCCGGATGGGACTCTCCTTGGCTTGGAAGGCAAGCTTGGCAGTATGGATATTTAGATCTCCTTCCTTGTAACCGACTCTGTGTAACCCTAGCCCCCTCTGGTGTCTATATAAACCGGAGGGTTTAGTCCGTAGGACCAACTTCAACATTCATACCATAGGCTAGCTTCTAGGGTTTAGCCTCTTCGATCTCGTGGTAGATCAGCTCTTGTAATACTCATATCATCAAGATCAATGAAGCAGGAGTAGTGTTTTACGTCCATCAAGAGGGCCCGAACCTGGGTAAAAACATCGTGTCCCTCGTCTCATGTTACCATCCGCCTAGATGCACAGTTCGGGACCCCCTACCCGAGATCCGCCGGTTTTGACACCGACATTGGTGCTTTCATTGAGAGTTCCTCTGTGTCGTCATCGTTAGGCTCGATGGCTCCTTCAATCATCGATAGCGATGCAGTCCGGGGTGAGACTTTTCTCCTCGGACAGATCTTTGTATCTGGCGGCTCCGCACTGCGGGCCAACTCGCTTGGCCATCTGGAGCAGATCGAGAGTTACGCCCCTGGCCACCAGGTCAGGTTTGGACGCTTAAACTACACGGCCGAAATTTGCGGACACCTGATCTTCGACGGATTCGAGCCCCTGCCGAGTGCGCCGCACGGTCACGATGAGCATGATTTAGCTCTACCATTGGACAGTGTGCAGGAGACCGCACCGGCAACCGCTCCGACCCTCAATTCGGAGCCAATTGCGCCATCCATGGACTGGTGGATAGACCCCTCCATGGAGGCCGCATTCTCAGCGGCGATCGAGCCGAGTATCGACCTTACCCTTCACGGGAGCCGTGACGCCGAACTGCCGGATTCTTCCCCGGCCATGGACTCCGAACCGCCTGCGCCCGTACCTATCGAATCCAACTGGGCGCCGATCATGGAGTTCACCTCCGCGGATATCCTTCAGCACTCGCGCTTTGGCGACATACTGAACTCATTAAGGTCTCTCTCCTTGTCAGGAGAGTCCTGGCCGAACTATGGCCGGCCAGATCAGGATGCGGACGACGAAGAAATTCGCCGCCCACCCACCACCCACTTAGTAGCCACTATCGATGATTTGACCGACATGCTCGCCTTCGACTCCGAAGACATCGACGGTATGGACGACGATGCAGGAGACAAACAGGAGCCACTGCCCACAGGGCACTGGACGCCCACTTCATCATATGATGTATACATGGTGGACACACCCAAAGAAAACGACGACGAGGAGCGGAAGGACGCACCGAAGGATCGTTCCCTCGAGAAGCAGTCAAAGCGGCAGCGTAAGCGCCACTCCAAATCCCGCCTCGGCAGAAATAGCGATCATATAGTCCCAGCGATAGAGCAGGGTGAGCCAACGGACGAATAACACGGCATTGAACCACCGTCCGACCACGGCAACACAGAGAATCAAACCGAACAACCCGACTCTAGCGAAGATAACAGTCCGGATGACATCACACCGGACGGGCACCCGGAGCAACAGAATACCCATCAAACGCTTGTTGCCACTGCGAGGACTCTGAAAAAGCAGAAGCAAAGGCTCAGGACTGCACAAGACACACTCAGAATTAGATGGAGTGAAGTACTCAACACTGCAGCAAGGTACGACGGTAGTCGCCACACAAAGAGCTACCCGAAGCGAAAGCTGCTAACTGAATTTGATGAGGAGGCCTTAGATCCCCCGCAATCAAAAAACAAAATAGCCATCCGGTCGGATGGATGACCTCATGGCTAACATAGAGCGGCAAATGACGCTGCACACAAGCCAGTAGGCGATCCACGTGAGGGCTCGCATCAAAAGGACGGCGCAACCAGATCCATCTACGGGCCAAGCAAGCGCGCTCCAGCATGCAATGCAACACAACAAAAATCCGAACACCACGGTACACCCAAATACAGGGGTGCCGCACACCCCCTATGTTGCACCGATGAGGTGCTGGACCATGAATTTCCAGAGGGATTCAAACCCGTAAACATAGAGGCGTATGACGGAACGACAGACCCTGGGGTCTGGATTGAGGACTACATCCTCCATATCCACATGGCTCGAGGAGACGATCTCCACGCCATCAAGTACTTACCCCTCAAGCTCAAAGGGCCAGCTCGGCACTGGCTTAAAAGCCTCCCCGAAAACTCCATTGGAAGCTGGGAAGAGCTCGAAGACGCTTTTCGGGCAAATTTTCAAGGGACCTATGTCCGACCACCGGATGCAGATGATTTAAGTCATATAACTCAACAGCCCGGAGAGTCGGCCTAAAAGCTTTAGAACATGTTTTTCACTAAGAAGTACCAAATAGTCGACTGTCCGGACGCCGAAGCCTTAGCAGCTTTCAAGCACAGCGTTCGAGACGAATGGCTTGCCAGACACCTCGGCCAAGAAAAGCCGAGAACAATGGCAGCATTAACAAGCCTCATGACCCACTTTTGCATGGGCGAGGACAGCTGGTTAGCTCGATGCAGCACCAGCGACCCAAGTACATCCGAAGTCAGGGACGGAAACGGGAAGCCACGACGCTGCAAGAACAAGCGCCGGAATAAAGAAGACAGCCCGAAGAGCACGGCGGTAAACGCCGGATTCAGAAGTTCTCGGCCAGGTCAGCAAAAGCTGCCCTCCAAAGGCAACAGAGATAAACTGTCCAGCCTGAACAAGATTCTAGACAAACTATGTCAGATCCACACCACCCCCGATAAACCTGCAAATCATACCCATAGAGAATGTTGGGTCTTCAAGCAGTCCGACAAACTCAATGCCGAACACAAGGGGCAGGATACACCAAGCGAAGACGAGGACGATCCTCGCAAGCAAAGCACTGGGGAACAAAAGAAATTCCCAGCAGAAGTCAAAACAGTAAACATGTTACACGTGATGAAGGGGAGAAACAAAGCGGCACTCCTAGAGACACATGCCTCAGGTCCTATCACCGCGGAGTTCTGCCACTGGTCGTCCAAACCGATCACCTTTGACCATCGGGATTACTCCGCAAGTATCCGGCATGCAGGATGGGCTGCCTTGGTGTTAGACCCGATAATTGACGGATACCACTTCACACGAGTCCTGATGGACGGCGGCAGTAGTTTAAACCTGATATATCAGGACACAGTCCGCAAAATGGGGATAGACCCAACAAAAATCATCCATAGCAATACTACCTTTAAAGGAGTAACGCCAGGCCCAGAAGCCCATTGTACGGGCTCCCTGCTACTAGAGGTTATATTCGGCTTTCCCGATTAATTCCACAGTGAAAAGTTAACCTTCCACATCGCTCCGTTCCAAAGTGGCTATCAAGCACTACTCGGACGCGAAGCTTTCGCTCGCTTTAACGCAATACTGCATTACGCTTCTCTCATACATAAGATGCCTGGTCCACGTGGCAACATTACAGTAAATGGAAATATTGAGCGCTCCTTGCGCGCGGAAGACCGTGCGGCTGCCCGCACACTAGACGGCCTCACCAACTAGAGCATCTGACAGGTCGCTAAGATCACGGACACGGTTAGACGAGTCCGGTGTAGCTATATATAATTGATACAGGTTTGATGGCTATACCCCTACAACAATACAAGGGGCCCAACGCGTGTGAACAAGTGACAATTAGGCTCAACTTTACTCATCTGGAACTATACATGGTTTATTTAGTATAACCTACCTTTTGCATGACAACTTTTCAACTAAGTTCCTCTCTTTTTTAGATGACCATCATGCTACACCCATCCAGGATACGGCACAACGGAGACACAGGCATATACATGCAGCAGGGACCCGTTCCAAGGATTCTTTTTAGATTAAGACCCTGCGTAAACCTTTTTTACTGTCTCTTGTTGATACACATCCCCTGGATTCTCAGTACAACTGAGAAGGATGCTGACATATTGGCATGTGGCCATGTCGGAATATTGCACGTACCTGGACAGCAGGGGCTTATTACAAAGGGCACTGTTTATCCCGGTTTACATCATAAAGACTGAATACCTTAGGGAGTGTTCGGCGTCGCGAGTTTGGCCTTATATGCATCAGCTCCGAATCATGTCTTTGTCAAATGTTGGGTTTTCCCAGCTCCTACGTTTTGCTGCCTTACGTTCCGCTCTATCGGCTAGGGCGGCACCAGCAGAACTACTACGATTGTACCCTGGTTCATCCGGACGAGCACCTCAGTAGAGAAAGCCGAAAACTGACTGTCATGATATAGCGTGAGACTGGTCCACCACTCGATGACCTAGCAGAATCTTCGGGATTCCTCCGCCTTAACGAAGGGCCGTTTCCCGGCCAGACATGTACGCGCCCCGAATTTGGATGAGCACAGAGCCACCAGGGGCTATATAGTAGCCCTACTGTCCAACTCCTCTGGCTAAGTGAAAGTGTTAAAGCATTATAGTCCGATTGCCTAGTTCGCTGCGCTATCACCTCCTTAATAGACCAAGATGTTGGATCAAGTGTGAACATGCGTCTTCTATGAGCACCCCCGCATTATATGCGTGGGGGCTGAAGCCGACGACTTCCATCTTTCAGGTTATATAATTATATACATAAACGGCCGCACAGGAGGCATTATAGTACTTCCGGGCAAAAGTATAAAAACAGCCTTGATAAACTCAATAAAACATTGTTTTTCAATGGGAATACATGTTATTAGAACATAATATTCTTCGAGCGTTGCGCTTCTATCGAACGAGCGCCCTCAAGAACTTCTCGAAAGTAGTGCTCGACAGGTACTCGGCTCTCGTTTGAATCTTGGGCTGCAATGGTGGTGGCCTCCATCTCCGCCCAGTATGTCTTCACACGGGCAAGGGCCATCCACCCACCCTCTACGCACGCCGACCTCTTCATCGCGTTGATGTGCGGCACCGCACCGAGGAACTTCTGCACCAAACTAAAATAACTGTTCGGCTATGGCCTTTCCGGCCACAGATGATCCACAACAGACCTCATGGCGAGTCCGGACAATCTATTCAGCTCGGCCCATTCGGCCAACCGATTAGTCAATGGAAGCGGACGCTCTGGAACATTAAATTGTGACCAGAACAGCTTTTCCACTTCGCGATCTTTTTTATCTCGGAAGTATTCGGCTGCATCGGCAGCACTCGCCGCTAAGTCCAGATATGTGTCCGCAGAACTCCACAGCCAGTCCAAAGGGGCGTACCGAGGATCTCCAAACTCCATCGGCAGCATAAAGGGCTTCCCAGCCACGATATCCCTGGCTTGACGCAGCTCCTCCTTCATCGCTCTCATTACAGAGCGGGTGTCTTTGGTCGCCATCGTGGCCTTCTCCAGGTCTGTCCTCTTCGCTCGATCTTCATTCTCAAGAAGCTCGTAACGGTCAGTGGCGTTCTTCAATTCCACAGTCATCCTGGATATATCCTCCTTGCTTTGGCAGTGAGCATCCTGTTCAGCTTTCAGCTCCTTGATTGACTTTAGGGCAGCCGCATCGCTTTTCCTGGCTTGTTCTTTGGCTCGGGCAAGTTCCGCCCGAAGGTTCTCCACGGCCGCAGCTTCATCTGCATTCACACACATGTTATAGATACTGGCATCATGCTCCTCTTCCCATGTGTCACCAGAGGAATCACATACCCTGTGCCTTGTCAAGCCGCTTGTTGACAAGTATGATGTCGGCGTCTGCCACGTCAAGCTGCCGCTTCAGCTCGGCAAACTCATCAGTCCGGCTGGCCACCGGACCCTCCGCCACCTGCATATTAAGGCGGCATGATTATTCCTGGGACTATGATCCTCTGTGCGCTGTCATCTTCTATAGCACCCAGAGTCTCAGGGGCTACTATCTACACAGGGCACATCTAAAAATGTGCGGTACTGTCAAAAATGTACATCATTTCGCGTACCTCAAAACCCGTCAGTAGACTCATAAAGGCTTCATGCAACCCGCTTTCGACGGACGAAATCCTTTCAATCACCATACCCATCAAACATGCGGTGCTCTTCTGAGATAGCCGCTTGCTCTAGCAGATCCCTCAGTACGTCCGACCATACACCAGACGGTGCCGGACTCTTTCGATTGCCCTCTTCAAGAGCCGGATACTAAGGACTTTGGGTGGCCATAGGATTACCTTCTGGCCTTGCCGGATAAGGAGAAACCATCTGCGATGACACCTCGGGGTCGCCCGCCTCATGAGGCGGTATGGTAGGGGGAGGCGTTTCGCTCTCCATCATCTCTGGAAGAAAATCCCCTGAAGACGAGCTCTGCTGAGAAGGGCTAAGATCCAAACTACAAGATAAATGCTTCGTTTATTTTCCTCAGAAGTAAGGCGAGATATTTTCATTATTAAGTACCCTTTTACTTACAGCTCGGTGGAGGGCTGATCCCCTTGAGGGCATAGTGCGACCGGGGTATCCCCTAGGGCAGGACCCTCCGGCGAAGATTTCTTCCCCCGTTTGGAGACCGTGGTCTCCGGGTCCTCAGAGGCGTTCCTATTCCTTCCCTGGGAGAGGAAGTTTCAGTTCCTCCTCCCTGGTTTACCTCCTTCGTGGAGGCACTAGCCTCCTTGTCCCCCCCTTTATCCTGGTTAGCACGGGATTTGGTGATGTCTCAGGGAGGGGGGCCAGACACCTGATCAACTTTTCCTTCGCTATCCAATCCTGGTCAAAGGGCGGCTTTTTTAGGGCGATGTTGCGATAAACAAACGGATAGTGTGTTCGGATGCGGGGCTACTTACTTGGGTATCCGGGCGATTGCAGCTCAGACCTGCATCCTCAGTAATGTTCGGACACATTATTTGTGGTCCGAAGAACAATTTGTACATCTCCTCGGGCGTCATGCCAAGGAAGTGTTGAATAGCTCGCGGTCCTTCCAGGATGAATTCCCACATGCAAAGGGGCCGGCGTTTGCAAGGCTGGACTCGATGAACTAGCATAACTTGCACTACCATAACCAGACTGAAATCTCTCTCAGAGTGATCTCAGATACGGCTTTGCAGTATTGGCACGTCCTTGGCTGGACTCCAGCTCAGCCCTTGCTGATCCTTGACGTCAATTGTGGTGAGGGGCCTGGGCGAAAGGTGGGGGCAGCTACCCACTTGGCACTTCGGGGAGCTGTGATGTAGAACCACTCCCGCTGCCACAATCCGGACACCTCTGGGAAGCTACCTGAGGGAGTCCTAGATTAGGGGGTCTCCGGACAGCCGGACTATCTCCATTGGCCGGACTGTTAGACTATGAAGATACAAGATTGAAGACATCGTCTCGTGTCCGGATGGGACTCTACTTGGCGTGGAAGGCAAGCTAGGCAATACGGATATGGATATCTCCTCCTTTGTAACCGATCTTATGTAACCCTAACCCTCTCCGGTGTCTATATAAACTGAAGGGTTTTAGTCCGTAGGACAACAACCACAACATACAATCTTACCATAGGCTAGCTTCTAGGGTTTAGCCTATCCGATCTCGTGGTAGATCTACTCTTGTATTACCCATATCATCAATATTAATCAAGCAGGACGTAGGGTTTTACCTCCATCAAGAGGGCCCGAACCTGGGTAAAACATTGTGTCCCCTGCCTCCTGTTACCATCCGGCCTAGACGCACAGTTCGGGACCCCCTACCCGAGATCCGCCGGTTTTGACACGGACATTGGTGCTTTCATTGAGAGTTCCTCTGTGTCATCGCCGTTAGGCTTGATGGCTCCTAGTATCGTCGATAGCAATGCGGTCCATGGTGAGACTTTTCTCCCCGGACAGATCTTCGTATTCGGCGTCTTTGCACTGCGGGCTAATTCGCTTGGCCATCTCGAGCAGATTGAAAGCTACGCCCCTGGCCATCAGGTCAGGTTTGGAAGTTTGAACTACACGGCCGACATCCGCAGAGACTTGACCTTCGACGGATTCGAGCCACAGCCGGGTGCGCCGCACTGTCACGATGGGTATGACCTAGCTCTGCCGCCGAACAATACCCCAGAGGCCGCGCCCGCATCAGCTCCGACCCTTAGCCCGGAGCCCACTGTGCCAATCGACGACGGGTGGTTAGACACCGCCTCAGGGGCTGCAGTATAAACGGCGATCGAGCCAAACACCAGCCTAACCCTCTGCGCAGCCCGTGACTCCAAGGTGCCGGACTCTTTTCCGGACTCCGAACCATCCGCGCCCCTGCCAATCAAATCTGATTGGGCGCCGATCATGGAATTCACCGCCGCGGATATCTTTCAGCACTCGCCCTTCGGCAACATTCTGAATTCACTAAGGTCTCTCTTTGTTAGGAGAGCCCTGGTCGGACTATGGCCAACAGGATTGGGATGCGGACGACGAAGCAATTCGACGCCCACCCACCACCCACTTCGTAGCCACTGTCGATGATTTAACCGACATGCTCGACTTCGACTCCGAAGACATCAACGGTATGGACGATGATGTAGGAGACGAACATGAACCAGTGCCTACTGGGCACTGGAAAGCCACCTCGTCATATGACATATACATGGTGGATACACCCAACGAAGGCAATGGCGACGACATAGCGGAGGATGACCCCTCCAAGAAGCAACCCAAGCGCCGACATCAGCGGCGCCGCTCTAAGTCCCGCCAAAGCAAAAGTGGTGATACCGGCACAGGAGATAATAACACTCCGGATAGTGCCGAAGACAACAACAATCCCCTCTAGCAAGATTTAGAGCAGGAGGATGAAGGAGCCAGCTCTCCTGAGAGAGCGGCAGACGGAGAGGAGGAGGATGACAATTACATCCCCCCCTTCGAGGACGAGGCAAGCATCGGCGACGATGAATTCACCATACCAGAGGATCCCGTCGAACAAGAGCGCTTCAAGCACCGGCTTATGGCCACGGCAAATAGCCTAAAGAAAAAGCAGCAACAGCTTCAAGTTGATCAAGATCTGCTAGCTGACAGATGGACTGAAGTCCTCACGGCCGAGGAATATAAACTCGAGCGCCCCTCCAAGAATTACCCAAAGTGCAAGTTACTACCCCGACTGGAGGAAGAAGCGTATGATACGGCCGATTGGCCACCTCGTGGCCACGATAGAGAGGCATTCCAGCCAAAAGCTCAGCCTCCACCCCGACACCATTCAAACAAAAAGGAATGGGGAGATATGCCAGACCTGCGAGACATATTGGAGGACAAAGCAAAACATGCAAGATCGATCTACGGATCACGACAGCGCACCACTCTGCGAGACGATAAACGTCATGCCGGATACAATAAAAGCAAATCTGGCCGGGCCGAACACAGCGGGCAAGACCCATTCGAGTTGCGTCGCGATATAGCCCAATACATAGCCGCCGCACACCCCTTATGCTTCACAGATGAAGTAATGGAACATCAATTCCTAGAAGGTTTCAAACCTGTAAATATTGAATCATATGACGGCACAACAGATCCCGCAGTATGGATTGAGGATTTCCTCGTCCACATCCACATGGCCCGCGGTGATGACTTACATGCCATCAAATACCTCCCTCTAAAGCTCAAAGGACCAGCGCGGCATTGGCTTAACAGCTTGCCAGCGGACTCCATTAGCTGTTGGGAAGATCTGGAAGCCGCATTCCTTGACAACTTTCAGGGCACTTATGTGCGACCACCAGACGCCGATGACTTGAGCCACATAATTCAGCAGCCAGAAGAGTCGGCCAGGCAATTCTGGACTCGGTTCCTTACAAAGAAATATCAAATCGCCGACTGCCCGGATGCGGAGGCCTTAGCGGCTTTCAAACACAACATCCGAGACGAGTGGCTAGCCCGGCACCTTGGTCAGGAAAAGCCGAAATATATGGTAGCTCTCACGACGCTCATGACCCGCTTTTGTGCGGGAGAAGACAGCTGGCTGGCTCGCAGTAATAAGATATCAAAGAACCATGGTACCTCATATACCAAGGATGGCAATATCAGGTCATGTCGCAACAAACACAAGCGCCGCATTAACAGCGAAAATACTGAGGATACGGCAGTCAATGCCGGATTCAAAGGCTCTAAACCAGGTCAGCGGAAAAAGCCATTCAAACAAAGTACGCCGGGTCCGTCCAGCTTGGACTGTATACTTGATCGCTCGTGTCAAATACACGGCACCCTAGACAAGCTAGCCAATCACACCAATAGGGATTGTTGGGTGTTCAAGCAGGTCGGCAAGTTAATTGCCGAAAACAAGGACAAGGGGCCGCATAGCAATGACGAGGAGGAGCCCCGACAGACGCACACTGGAGGACAAAAGAGGTTTCCCCCGCAAGTGCGGACGGTGAACATGATATACACAACCCACACCCCCAAGAGGGAGCGGAAGCGTGCGCTCAGGGACGTATATGCGTTGGAGCCAATCGCCCCAAAGTTCAACCCTTGGTCCTCCTGTCCGATCACCTTCGATCGCAGGGACCACCCCACTAGTATCCTCATGGTGGATTCACAGCACTGGTCCTAGACCCAATCACTGAAAAATTTCACCTCACTCGAGTCCTTATGGATGGTGACAGCATCCTGAACCTGTTTTATTAGGACACAGTGAGCAAAATGGGTATAGACCCCTCAAGGATCAAACCCACAAAAACGACCTTTAAAGGCGTCATTCCAGGTGTAGAGGCCCATTGCATAGGCTCAATTACACTGGAAGTGGTCTTCGGATCCCTGGATAACTTCCAAAGTGAAGAGTTAATCTTCGATATAGTCCCGTTCCGCAGTGGTTATCACGCGCTGCTCAGGCGAACCGCATTTGCTAGATTCAATGTGGTACCGCATTATGCATACCTCAAGCTCAAGATGCCAGGACCTCGCGGAGTTATTACAGTCAATGGAAACACATAGCGCTCTCTCCGAACAGAGGAGCACACCGCAGCCCTCGTAGTAGAAGCGCAAAGCAGCCTCTCAAGGCAATCAAACAGTTCGGCGCTTCAAAGCCCGGACACCTTCAAGCGCGCTCGGAGCAATCAGCAAATAGACCACCTGGCGCGATCTGAGCTCGCGTAGCAACACGGCGGCCACCCCAATCCCAGCCCAATGACGAAACTCGTGCAGCGCGTACATAATTACGCATTAAAAATACCATGGGCACTGATGGGCAGGGGGGCACAACTGCGGCACGCCCCAATACACGGCTTAAACCACACTAGGGGCTTCCCATTTGGTTATCTTTCTTCTTTTTTTTCTTTTTGCTCTTCAGGACCTTAATCTTTGGAAACACTGTCCGGCAGCACTATCGCCGAACACATGATGCAGCAACCAAGGAGGCAGACAGCTACGTCATACCACGGAATTCACAGGTGGATTATAGTAACAAGCGAAATATTCGATTTAATATTATTCCTTAGCTTGCCCTTGGAAGGGACATACTCCTACTCTTTGCTTATCGCACTATCTGTATCATTCTGCTTTAACGCAATTTTTTGATTAAACAATGCATGACATTACGACTATTATTGCATTCTTGTTACATATATATCTATGTGTTCATTAATGACGCCTTGCAACCGTACACTCTGGTACGGCCAATACACCAGGGGCTTACGTACCCCACAATACGGTGTGAAAAGTCTAAACACTTTCACAAGTGTGGCACCCCGAACTTATAGCATTATATGCATCAGCTCCGAATCATGTCTTTGGTCAAATGTTGGGTTTGCCTGGCTCCTATGTTTTGTTACCTTACGTTCTGCTCTATCGGCTAAGGTAGCGCTAGGAGAACTACTGCAATTGTGCCCCGGTTCTGCTGGGTTCAGCACCTCAGTAGAGAAAGCAAAAACTGACTATCATGATAAGGCGAGAGACTGGTCGCTGTTCGGCGAGGTTTTCGAGTCCTAAAGACTTATGCCGCTTAGAGCGAGGGGCCGGCCCTGTCCGGCTTAAAGGCGTGTATCGCGCCCCAAATTCGGCCTTTTGAATACCAGGGGCTTCGCCAAAATTTAAAATTATAGAATTCTACGGCTAAGTGAGAGTGATAAAGCATTATTAGTCCGGTTGCCTTGTTCGTTGTGCTGAGCACCTCCCTCGAAGGACCCAAACATGGGAACAAGAGTGCTCAGGTTTATCCCGAACACCCCAGCACTCGTGGCATGGGGACAGAAGCCGAGGACTAGCCATCTCTCAGATTGGATAAACAGCCAAACAGAAGGTAATATTTTAAATTCAAACAAGCGTTGCATAGAGCATATGAAACAAGTTTTCATAAATACGGGATAAAACGAGCAAGTCTCATTCAAATATTACATCTTTTGAACACTCATCCGCGATAAGACGGGCACCCGGCAGAACACCCTCGTAGTACATCTCGGGGTGGCGGTGCTCCTTGCCCTCCGGCGGCCCCTCCTTGATCAGCTTCACGGCGTCTAGCTTGACCCACTGCAATTTGACACGGGCGAAAGCCCGGCGTGCACCTTCAATGCAGACAGATCGCTTGACGACCTCCAGCCGTGGGCAGGCATCTACAAGCCGCCTCACCAGGCCGAAGAAGCTATTCGGAAGGGCGTCGCCAGGCCACAGCCAGACTATAAAGCTCTTCATGGCCTGATCGGCCGCCTTATGTAGCTCGACCATCTGCTTCAGCTGGTCGCTCATTGGCACCGGATGTCCGGCCTCAGCATACTGAGACCAGAACAACTTCTCCCTCGAGCTTCCATCCTTGGCCTGGTAAAATTGTGCGGCATCGGACACACTGCGGGGCAAATCTATGAATGCTCCTGAAGAGCTCCGGATCCGGGTAAGTAATCGGTAATTTACTTTTACATGCTTGCTTTGCATATAGAAAGCCTTACCCGCCGCTATCTTCTTCATCGCGTCGATCTCTTGGAGGGCCTTTTGGGCTTCGGCCTTAGCACTTTTTACACTCTCGAGGGCCGCGGCAAGCTCAGACTCCCGCGTCTTTGAGTCAAGCTCCAACGCCTCGTGCTTCGCCATGAGAGCCTGGAGCTCTTAGTGCACCTCGCCCACCCGAGCCTCGTGCTTCTCTCGCTCGGTGCGCTCCTTGGCCGCTTTATCTTCGGCCTTGGTTAGCACTTGCTTCAGGGTCGCCACCTCGGTTGTGGCCCCTGGCAAACATACGACGATCCTGTCATTTTGTAATCGCGTCCTCTTTTATATATACATATCCATAGACAGGGTATTACTTACCCTTGTTCTCCTCGAGCTGCCTCTCGGCAAGGCCGAGCTCTTTCCTGGAGCCCTCGAGGTCCTGCTTCAGTAGGGCGACCTCCGCAGTCAGTGCAGTGGACGCCAGCAGTGAAGCCTGCATAGACATATTGACACATTTATATTAGACTCCTACAATATTATTTGATCCTCTGTTC
This sequence comes from Triticum dicoccoides, assembly GCF_002162155.2. Classification (NCBI taxonomy): domain Eukaryota; kingdom Viridiplantae; phylum Streptophyta; class Magnoliopsida; order Poales; family Poaceae; genus Triticum; species Triticum dicoccoides. The sequence continues at coordinate 101,144 of NW_021259272.1, read as the reverse complement.
GGCTTTTCTTTGTGAACACCGAACAAAGCATTAGGGGCTACTGTCTATGCGGTAATATTTCTACTACATTTTAAAACACTTACCTCGAAGCCTGTTAGAAGACTGGCACATGCTTCAGTCAATCCGCTCTTGGTGGATTGAACCTTCTGGATCACCGCACTCATGATAGTGCGATGTTCCTCGTCGATGGTAGTGCTGCGAAGCGCTTCTAGCAGATTGTCCGGCGCCTCTGGATGGACAGAGGTCACCGGCACATGCGTCTTGCCCCTCTTAGAAGGAGGCCGCCTGCCCGAGCCTGGAACCGCTGGAGGTTCCGGCGTGATGTTCGGCTGAGGGCCGAACTCGGAGCCCTCAGGGGCCCCGTCCCCTCGGCTCCCGGAGTCCAGAAGGGCGCTTTGAGGTGCCTCCGGGACTGTCTCCCCTCGATCTGGTGCCTCTTGAGACAACACCTCGGTGTCGTCGGTGGGATGAGGGGAGGTGGCGGTCGGGACTGGATCGCTATCCATGTCCGACAAGCCCAAGGAGCCGTCCGATGATACATCGATACTGGCTCATGGCGGCCTGCATAATTGTGTTCGGTGTTAGGGGAAGCAGTGCGACAAAGGAATCCTATGGGTTACTCTAGTATCTGAATACTTACGATCTCCCCGGGGGCTTGGCCCTGGGCAACTACTCGTCTTCACCTTCGTCGGCGGCGGTGGAGCTGTCTGGAAGGAGAGTCCTTCCCTTCTTGGACCCTTCGCCCCCCCAGTTGGGGCGGCCTTCCTTTTCCTGTCTCCCCCAGTTGGTGGGGGAGCATGTTCTTCTTCTTCTTCCTCGTCTTTGGGGGAAGAGTGCGCCGCAGAGTCAACGGACGGTGAGTCCGACGACGCCTGGCGTCGGGAACTCTTTTGGGTTCCCTTGGCCTTCTTGGTCTCTTCTCCGGCACCGTATAAGGGGCCAGAGTCAACATCTTCGCCAGAAGAGCGTCTGCGGGGCCTTCAGGCAAAGGAGCCGGACAGTCGATCTGTCCGGCCATCTTCTGCCAGTCCTGTCAAAGGTACGGGAGTTTAGATCCCGCATAGAGTTAATCTATAAAAAAACTAAGTATCCTGTGAAAGGTAAAGCAGCTTACCGCACTGGCTTGTCGCTTCGCGCTGAATCCGCGATCCTCAGTAATAGGAGGGGGGACCTCAGCACTTTTGAATAGCACCCTCTAGGCATCTTCATCAGTCATGTTGAAGAGCCTGTTTAGAGTTTGGTGCTGCGTCGGGTCAAACTCCCACAAGTTGAACTCCCATTTTTGGCACGGGAGGATCCGGCGGATGAGCATAACTTGGATTATGTTGACAAGCTTAACCTTCTTGTTCACCATGTTTTGAATACATGTTTGGAGTCCGGTCAGCTCTTCTGAACTACCCCAGGACAGGCCCTTCTCTTTCCAGGAGGTGAGCCGTGTGGGGATGCCAGATCGGAACTCGGGGGCCGCTGCCCATATAGGGTCGCGCGGCTCGGTGATGTAGAACCACCCTGATTGCCACCCCTTTATGATTTCCACAAAGGAGCCCTCGACCCATGTTACGTTGGGCATCTTGCCCACCATGGCGCCTCCGCACTCCGCCTGGCGGCCGCCCACCACCTTCGGCTTGATATTGAAGGTCTTCAGCCATAAGCCGAAGTGGGGCTTGATGCAGAGGAAGGCCTCGCACATGACGATAAACGCCGAGATGTTGAGGATGAAGTTCGGGGCCAGATCGTGGAAATCCAGGCCGTAATAGAACATGAGCCCCCGGACGAATGGATGGAGAGGGAATCCCAGTTCGCGGAGGAAATGGGTGAGGAATACTACCCTCTCATGGGGCCTGGGGGTGGGGATGAGCTGCCCCTCATCTGGGAGCCGGTGCGCGATGTCGTCGGGCAGGTATCTGGCTCTCCTCAGTTTCTTGATGTCTCCCTCTGTGACGGAGGATACCATCCACCTGCCTCCCGCTTCGGACATGGTTGGAGAAGGTTAAGGTGGGAAGTGTGGACTTGGGCGCTAGAGCTCGAGTGTGCGAAAAAGGATGAGCAAAGGAGGAAGAGGGTGTGGATAGAAAGGTGAATCCTTATCCCTTTATATGGGCGGACGGAGCTAAGCGTCCCCACTTTCCTGGTAAAACTCGCTTATCCCCCAAGCACCGCAATTGATGGCGCGGTTGGGTTACCCATGCCCGTATTGAAGAGAATCATGTAATAAGGGGACATGATCTCTTCTTTGACAAGACATGTCGAAAAACTGCCTCGCGTTATGTGTGGGGCTGGTTAAAGGGAACGGTTCGAATAATCACCGGGCCATGGCATGACGTCATATAGTTAAGACAAGTCAGCAAATTAGATCTGTGAAAATATTATTCTCTCTATGGTGGAATGTGGAACTTATTTTGCAGGGTCGGACACTATCCTCGTATTCAAATTCTTCTGTGATGCATTCGGAGAAGGAACCCGCCTTGCAATGCCGAAGACAATACTGCGCGCCGGACTCATCGTCATTGAAGCCTGGTTCAGGGGCTACTGAGGGAGTCCTGGATTAGGGGGTCTCCGAACAGCCGGACTATCTCCATTGGCCGGACAGTTAGACTATGAAGATACAAGATTGAAGACTTCGTCTCGTGTCCGGATGGGACTCTACTTGGCGTGGAAGGCAAGCTAGGCAATACGGATATGGATATCTCCTCCTTTGTAACTGACCTTATGTAACCCTAACCGTCTCCGGTATCTATATAAACTGAAGGGTTTTAGTCCGTAGGACACCAACCACAACATACAATCATACCATAGGCTAGCTTCTAGGGTTTAGCCTCTCCGATCTCGTGGTAGATCTACTCTTGTATTACCCATATCATCAATATTAATCAAGCAGGACGTAGGGTTTTACCTCCATCAAGAGGGCCCGAACCTGGGTAAAACATTGTGTCCCCTGCCTCCTGTTACCATCCGGCCTAGACGCACAGTTCGGGACCCCCTACCCGAGATCCGCCGGTTTTGACACCGACACTACCCTCAGGCCCTGGAGCGTCAGCAATTTTGCTTATTAAAGTGCCTCCGCACGCTATGTGCTGCCCCTCGATCATCTTCGGCTTCACATCGAAGGTCTTGAGCCACAGGCCGAAGTGAGGGGTAATGCGGAGGAAGACCTCACATACGACAATAAATGACGAAATGTGAAGAAGGGAATCCGGGGCCAGATCATGAAAATCTAGCCCATAATAGAACATAAGACCCCTAACAAAGGGATCCAGAGTGAGGCCTAGTCCTCGGAGGAAGTGGGAGACGAACACGACACTCTCGTTGGGTTCAGGAGTAGGGATGACCTGCCCTCGGGCGGGCAGCCGATGCGAAATTTCGGTGGTCAGATATCTGGCCTCTTTCAACCTCTTGATGTCCTCCTGCGTGACGGAGGAAGGCATCCACCGACCTTGAAGGTTGGATCTGGACATAGTTGAAGGTCCAAAGCACTTGACCTGAGTTTTGGGTGTTAGAACTCGAGGCGGGGAAGGATTTGATTGAGCACGAGAGGGAAAAAAGAAAAAGCCTTGTCCCCTTTATAAAGAGGGTGAATATCAAGCGTCCTCCTCGTGGCCGTTTGGGACTTGCCTAAGATCTAGGAGTCCTACCAATAGGCACGGTTGGGTTACCCATGTCCGTATTGATGAGAATCCCGTAATAAAGGGGACACGATCTCTGCTTCGACAAGACGTGCCAAGGAAACCGACGCACGAAACACGCTGAGATTGGTTATGAAAAACGATTCGAATAAAGACCTAGCTGTGGTGTGATGTCACACTACAGGGTACATAAGCAGATTAGATTTATGGAAATATTATTCTCTCTATGGTGGTATGTGGAACTTGTTTTGCAGAGCCGGACATGATCCTCGTGTTCAAAATCTTCTATGAAGTATTCAGAGGAGGAACCCGCCTTGCAATGTCGAAGACAATCTGCGTGCCGGACTCATTGTCATTGAAGCCTGGTTCAGGGGCTACTGAGGGAGTCCTGGATTAGGGGGTATCCGGACAGTCTGACTATATCCTTTGGCCGGACTGTTGGACTATGAAGATACAAGATTGAAAACTTTGTCCCGTGTCCGGATTGGACTCTCCTTGGCGTGGAAGGCAAGCTTGGCAGTACGGATACGTAGATCTCCTTCCTTGTAACTGACTTTGTGTAATCCTAGCCCCCTCTAGTGTCTATATAAATCAGAGGGTTTAGTCCGTAGGACCAACGACAACAATCATACCATAGGCTAGCTTCTAGGGTTTAGCCTCTTCGATCTCGTGGTAGATCAACTCTTGTAATACTCATATCATCAAGATCAATCAAGCAGGAGTAGGGTTTTACCTCCAACAAGAGGGCCCGAACCTGGGTAAAAACATCGTGTCCCCCGTCTCCTGTTACCATCCGCCTAGACGCACAGTTCTGGACCCCCTATCCGAGATCCGCCAGTTTTGATACCGACAGTGGGGGTCAGTCACACACGCATGCAAAAGTTGGGTGCGTTTCGTACATGTTGACATGTAGTTTCAGTACAAACCTCAGGTATCGGATTGGGGGGACGGTCATCCACTAGGTGTTCCCTTTCTCAATGTCATGAAACGTCACCATTTTTTTCACACGCTATAGTGGGCCACACAAGCACGCATACAAAATTTCGGTGCGTTTGGACACTCGATGCATTTGCTATCATTTTCTCCGTGAAAATACGGAGAAAAGGCCTCCCGACATGACGCAACTTCCGTTTGTACTCCGATTCCGTTGAAATTTGGCGTGGGAGACGGCGGGGGTCACTCACAACCCCATGCAAAAGTTGGGTGTGTTTCGT
>NW_021259272.1:95176-96022 GCF_002162155.2 Triticum dicoccoides | reverse complement strand
CATTTTTTTCACACGCTACAGTGTGCCACACAAGCACGAATGCAAAATTTCGGTGCGTTTGGACACTCCATGCATTTACTATCATTTTCTTTGTGAAAATAAGGAGAAAAGGTCTCCCAACGTGACGCAACTTCCGTTCTTACTCCGATTCCGTTGAAATTGGGCGTGGGAGATGGCGGGGGTCACTCACACGCGCATGCAAAAGTTGGGTGCGTTTCGTCCATGTTGACATGTAGTTGAAGTACGAACCTCAGGTATCGGTTTGGGGGGACGGGCATCCACTAGGTGTTCCCTTTCACAACGTCACAAAACGTCACCATTTTTTCAGATGCTACAGTGTGCCACACAAGCACACATGCAAAATTTCAGCGCGTTTGGACACATGATGCATTTACTATCATTTTCTCCCTGAAACTACGGAGAAAAGGTCTCCCGGCATAACGCAACTTCCGTTGGTACTACGATTTCGTATAAATTTGGTGTGGGAGACAGTGGGGGTCAGTAACACGCGCATGCTGAAGTTGGGTGCATTTCATACATGTTGACATGTAGTTGCAGTACAAACCTCAGGCATCGGTTTGGGGGGGACGGGCATCCACTAGGTGTTCCCGTTCGCAATGTCATGAAATGTCACCATTTTTTTCACACGCTATAGTGTGCCATACAAGCACGCATGCAAAATTTCGGTGCGTTTGGACACTCGATGCATTTACTAGCATTTTCTCCAAGAAAATACAAAGAAAAGGCCTCCCGACATGATGCAACTTTCGTTCGTACTCCGATTCCGTTGAAATTTGGCGTGGGAGTCGGTGGGTGTCACTCACACGCACATGCAAAAGTTGGGTG
>NW_021259272.1:93731-95166 GCF_002162155.2 Triticum dicoccoides | reverse complement strand
AATACAGTGTGCCACACAAGCACACATGCAAAATTTCGCTGCATTTGGACACTCGATGCATTTACTATCATTTTCTCCGTGAAAATACGGAGAAAAGGTCTCCCGACATGACGCAACTTCCGTTCATGCTCCGATTCAGTTGAAATTTGGTGTGGGAGACGGTGGGGGTACCTCACATGCGCATGCAAAAGTTGGGTGCGTTTCGTACATGTTGACATGTAGTTGCAGTACAACCTCAGGTATCGGTTTGGGGGGACGGGCATCCACTAGGCGTTCCCTTTCGCAATGTCATGAAACGTCACAATTTTTTTCACACGTTACAGTGTGCCACACAAGCACGCATACAAAATTTCGGTGTATTTGGACACTCAATGCATTTACTATCATTTTCTCCGTGAAAATACGGAGAAAAGGCCTCCCGACATGATGCAACTTTCGTTCTTACTACGATTCCATTGAAATTTAGCATGGGAGACGGTGGAGGTCACTAACACGCGCATGCAAAAGTTGGGTGCGTTTCGTCCATGTTGACATGTAGTTGCAGTACAAACAACAGGTATCGGTTTGGGGGACGGGTATCCACTATGTATTCTCTTTCGCAAAGTCATGAAACGTCACCATTTTTTTCACACGCTACATTGTGCCACACAAGCACGCATGCAAAATTTTGGTGCGTTTGGACACTTGATGCATTTACTACCATTTTCTTTGTGAAAATACGGAGAAAAGGCCTCCCAACATGACGCAACTTCCGTTCGTACTCCGATTCCATTGACATTTGGCGTGGGAGAAGGTGGGGGTCACTCACACGTGCATGCAAAAGTTGGATGCATTTCGTCCATGTTGACATCTAGTTGCAGTACGAACCTCAGGTATCGGTTTGGGGGACGGGCATCCACTAGGTGTTCCCTTTCGCAAAGTCATGAAACGTCACCATTTTTTCACACGCTAAAGTGTGCCACACAAGGATGCACGCAAAATTTTGGTGCGTTTGGATACTCGATGCATTTATTATCATTTTCTCCTTGAAAATACGGAGAAAAGGAATCCCGACATGATGCAACTTCCGTTGGTACTTCAATTTTGTTGAAATTTGGCGTGGGAGACTGTGGCGGTCAGTCACACGCGCATGCAAAACTTGGGTTCTTTTCGTACATGTTGACATGTAGTTGCAGTACGAACCTCAGATATCGGTTTGGGGGGACGGGCATCCACTAGGTGTTCCCTTTCGCAATGTCATGAAACGTCACCATTTTTTTCACACGCTACAGTCTGCCACACAAGCACGCATGCAAAATTTTGGTGTGTTTGGACACCTGATGCATTTACTATCATTTTCTCCGTGAAAATACGGAGAAACAGCCTCCCGACATGACGCATCTTTCGTTCGTACTCCGATTCCGTTGAAATTTGGCATGGGAGACGGTGGGGGTCA
>NW_021259272.1:92631-93412 GCF_002162155.2 Triticum dicoccoides | reverse complement strand
GAACCTCAGGTATCCGTTTGGGGGGACACGCATCCACTAGGTGTTCCCTTTCGCAAAGTCATGAAACGTCACCATTTTTTCACACGCTACAGCGTGACACACAAGCACTCATGCAAAGTTTCGGTGCGTTTGGACACTCAATGCATTTACTATCATTTTCTCCGTGCAAATACGGAGAAAAGGTCTTCCGACATGACGCAACTTCCGTTCGTATTCCGATTTCCATGAAATTTGGCGCGGGCGATGGTGGGGGTCAGTCACACGTGCATGCAAAAGTTGGGTGTGTTTCGTCCATGTTGACATGTAGTTGCAGTACAAAGCTCAGGTATCGTTTTGGAGGGACGGGCATCCAGTTCGTCTTCCCTTTCGCAAAGTCATGAAATGTCACCATTTTTTGCATGCGCTACAGTGTGTAACACAAGCACGCATGCAAAATTTTGATGCATTTGGACACTCGATGCATTTACTATCATTTTCTCCTTTACGGAGAAAAGGCCTCCCGACATGATGCAACTTCCGTTCGTACTCCGATTCCGTTGAAATTTGGCGTGGGAGACGGTGGAGGTCACTCACACGCGCATGCAAAAGTTGGGTGCGTTTCATTCATGTTCACATGTAGTTGCAGTACAAACCTCAGGTATCGGTTTGGGGGGACGGGCATCCACTATGTGTTCCCTTTCGCAAAGTCATGAAACGTCACCATTTTTTCACACGCTACAGTGTGCCACAGAAGCACGCATCCAAAATTTCGGTGCGTTTGGACACTTGATGCATTTACTAT
>NW_021259272.1:91056-92300 GCF_002162155.2 Triticum dicoccoides | reverse complement strand
GGTGGGGGTCACTCACACGCGCATGCAAAAGTTGGGTGCGTTTCGTCCTTCTTGACATGTAGTTGCAGTATGAACCTCAGGTATCGGTTAGGGGGGACGGGCATCCACTAGGTGTTCCCTTTCGCAAAGTCACGAAACGTCACCATTTTCACACGCTACAGTGTGCCACACAAGCACACATGCAAAATTTTGGTCCGTTTGGACACTCGATGCATTTACTATCATTTTCTCTGTGAAAGTACGGAGAAGAGGTCTCCCGACATGACGCAACTTCCGTTGGTACTCCGCTTTCATTGAAATTTGGCGTGGGAGACAGTGGGGGTCAGTCACACATGCATGCGAAAGTTGGGTGTGTTTAGTCCATGTTGAAATGTAGTTGCAGTACAAACCTCAGGTATCGGTTTGGGGGGACGGGCATCCACTAGCTGTTCCCTTTCGCAATGTCATGAAATGTCACCATTTTTTCACACCCTATAGTGTGACACACAAGCACGCATACAAAATTCCGGTGTGTTTGGACACTCGATGCATTTACTATCATTTTCACCGTGAAAATACGGAGAAAAGGCCTCGCGACTTGATGCAACTTCCGCTCGTACTCCGATTCTGTTGAAGTTTGGTGTGGGAGACGGTGGAGGTCACTCACACGCGCACGAAAAAGTTGGGTGCGTTTCGTCCATGTTAACACGTAGTTGCAGTACAAACCTCAGGTATCGGTTTGGGTGGCCTGGCATCCACTACGTGTTCCCTTTCGCAAAGACATGAAACTTCACCATTTTGTTCACACACTACAGTGTGCCACACAAGCACGCAAGCAAAATTTCAGTGCGTTTGGACACTTGATGCATTTACTATCAATTTCTCCGTGCAAATACGGAGAAAAGACCTCCCGACATGACGCAACTTCCGTTTGTACTCCGATTCCATTGAAATTTGGCGTGGGAGATGGTCGGGGACAGTCACACGCGTATGCAAAAGTTGGGTGCATTTCGTACATGTTGACATGTAGTTGTAGTATGAACCTCAGAAATCGGTTTGGGGGGACGAGCATCCACTAGGTGTTCCCTTTTGCAATGTCATGAAACGTCACCATTTTTTCTCACACGCTACAGTGTGCCACACAAGCACGCATGCAAAATTTCGGTGCATTTGGACACTAGATGCATTTAATATCGTTTTATCTATGAAAATACGGATAAAAGGACTCCTGACATGACGCATCTTCCGTTCGTACTCCGATTCCA
>NW_021259272.1:81940-89500 GCF_002162155.2 Triticum dicoccoides | reverse complement strand
GCCCCTCACCGCCGGCGACCGCGTCCGGCCTCCTCTCCTTCCTCCGGCGCCCCGAGCTCAACACCAACTCCGACGAACAGTGTCTCCCTCGATCCTCGGTTGCCGCGCCCGATCTGGATCCAGATCCAGATCCACCACGGTTGACTTTTGCCCCAAACCCTAATTATTTTTGCATATGTTCATCGTGCCATAACTTTGCACCCGTTGCTCTGATTCGTGCATGTGCATATCAAAATGTTCGTCTCGACGAGTACATCATTTCATCTCATTGCATCATTTTCATTTGAGCTCACCTTGATGCCCGAAATGCTGTTGGAAGAGGGCTATGTGATGATTATTCCAGATCTGTTTCAGCAAATGCACTTTTGTCATTTTTGCCATGATTAATGTGTGCATGCTATGATCCTGAGCTCTACAGTGTTTTGATGAATGCCATGCCATCTTTACAGGGGTGTATGCCATGTATTTTTGTGATCTTTGTGGTGACTAGCATAAGCATGCAAAGTAGCTTACTCAATGATGTTGATTTCAGGGACTTATAATTTCACAAAGTCCTTGCCCTCTTATTATTTTTATGCCATATGTTCATGTTGTTTCCTAGTGATCCGTGCCTCTTTCGAGCATGATCAGTAAGGATGTTTTGTAGATAATGATGTGCTCTTTCCATCCATGTCTTTGTTTGCAATTATGGAGCAACCTAGCTTGAGTCAATCGAGCTCTACTTTTGCTATAAAATGTTCCTGGCAGATTGTTAACATGTTTAGCAATTTTGCCGAGCTTGTTGTTGTTGATCCGTGCATGCTATGTTTTGTTCTTGCCATGTATAGCTTCGATGCCATGTCTATTTACTGGGTGTATGCTTAGTTTATCATGCCATGCTTTGTAGTGAGTGCATCGAGCTCGTAAACATGCCTACTTGATATCTGTTTTGCCATGCTCCAGATTTTCACTAAGTCTGAATCTGTTTATGTTTTTGCTATGTTCACATGCTTGCAATTGTATTTTCTGATCCTTTTTGGCTCATGGTCACTAAGGGACTTTTGTTACATGCTTTGAGTAGCTTCATGCCATGTCTTGCTTTGCCATGATATGTTCCTATAGCATGTAGTTATCATGCTCTAAACATTGCTTCCTGATGATAAATTCCTGACATGCTGTTAATTTCACTAAGTCTGAAACCTGTTATCATTTGCACTTTTGCCATGCTTGTTTGAGCTTGCTAATGAGTGAATTAGCCGTAGCTCAGTGTTCATATTTTGTCAAGCATCATGAGTGGATCCCTGCCATGTATTTTGTTGCCATGTTTGAGTGCTGTAGCACGTTGTTCTTGATGCATTTAGGCGGTCTCGTGCTGGTTATCGTAGGCAGGTGCCATATTTGTGTTGCTTGCCATTTCCAAACCGTGCATCCGATTCCAGCGATCTTTATATCAATCTCGACCGAAATCAACTCCTCTTTCCAGTGGCACTCTTGGATTTCCAAGTTGAGGCCAGGTTCAATCATTCTTTTCCAAATCATGCATATGCACCGCATACCGGATCCCGCATATCATGCCATGTTCATGTGTTGGTTGTTTACCATGGTGTGTGCTTCTTCAGTTTGGTTCCAATAATGCTGCGTTTGTGAGGAACCATTTGACTTCGTCTGTTTGTCTTCTTCTTCCTTGCGCGATTTCAGGCAAGATGACCATACCCTCGAAATCACTTCTATCATTGCTTGCTAGTTGCTCGCTCTTTTGCTATGCCTATGCTACGATACCTTCCACCTGCTTATCATGCCTCACATATTGTTAAGCCAAGCCTCTAACCCACCTTGTCCTAGCAAACCATTGTTTGACCATGTTACCGCTTTGCTCAAACCCTCTTATAGCGTTGTTAGTTGCAGGTGAAGATTGGAGTTTGTTCCTTGTTGGAACATGGATATTTTGTTGGGATATCACAATATCTCTTATTTAATTAATGCATTTATATACTTGGTAAAGAGTGGAAGGCTCGGCCTTATGCCTGGTGTTTTGTTCCACTCTTGCCGCCCTAGTTTCCATCATATCGGTGTTATGTTCCCGGATTTTTGCGTTCCTTACACGGTTGGGTTATAATGGGAACCCCTTGACAGTTCGCCTTGAATAAAACTCCTCCAGCTAGGCCCAACCATGGTTTTACCATTCACCACCTAGCATCTTTTTCCCTTGGGTTAGGCCAGCCCAAGGGTCATCTTTATTTTAACCCCCCCGGGCCAGTGCTTGTCTAAGTGTTGGTCCAAACTAGATCCCCTTGCAGCGCCACCTCAGGGAAACTCGAGGGCTGGTTTTAGTTGTACAGATTGCTTATTCGGTGTGCCCTGAGAACGAGATATGTGCAGCTCCTATCGGGATGTCGGCGCATCGGGCGGTCTTGCTGGACTTGTTTTACCATTGTCGAGGATGTCTTGTAACCGGGATGACGAGCCTGATCGGATTGTCTTGGGAGAAGGAATATCCTTCGTTGACCGTGAGAGCTTGTGATGGGCTAAGTTGGCACACCCCTGTAGGGTTTTGAATTTTCGAAAGTCGTGCCCGCGGTTATGGGCAGATGGGAATTTGTTAATGTCCGGTTGTAGAAAACTTGAAGTTTATCTTAATTAAAATACATCAACCGCATGTGTAACCGTGATGGTCTCTTCTCGTCGGAGTCCGGGAAGTGAACACGGTGTTGGAGTTATGTTTGATGTAGGTTGTTTTAGGATCACTTCTTGATCATAGTTGTTTGACCGTGCTTTTGCCTTCTCTTCTCGCTCTCATTTTCGTATCTTAGCCACCAAATATGCTAGTCGCTTGCTGCAGCTCCACCTGATACCTTTTCCCCTACCTATAAGCTTAAATAGTCTTGATCGCGAGGGTGTGAGATTGCTGAGTCCCCGTGACTCACAGATACTTCCAAAACCAGCTTGCAGGTGCCGATGTTACCGAGCAGGTGACGCAACTAAGCTCAAGGAGGAGCTCAATGAAGATCTTGTCCTTTGTGTTGTTTCGTTCTAGTTGATCAGTAGTGGAGCCTAGTTGGGACGATCGGGGATCTGTGTAGCTTTTGGGGTAGTCTTCTTTTATTTTGGTTCCGTAGCCGGACCTTGAATGTATCTGGATGATGTAATGCTTTATTCATGTATTTGTGTGAAGTGGCGATTCTAAGCCAACTATGTATCTCTTTCCCTTATGTATTACATGGGTTGTGTGAAGATTACCTCACTTGCGACATTGCTTTCAATGCGGTTATGCCTCTAAGTCGTGCTTCGACACGTGGGAGATATAGCCGCATCGAGGGTGTTACAAGTTGGTATCAGAACCTTCCTCGACTTTAGGAGCCCCCTGCTTGATTGAATCGTTGGCGTTGTTGAGTCTAGAAAAATGTTTTGAGTCATTTAGGATTATATATATCGGAGAGTAGGATTCTTTTTACTCCTCAGTCCCTTCGTCGCTCTGGCGAGGCATCCTGAAGTAGAGTTTTGACTCTTCTCTTCTCAAATTTCACTAAAAAAATTAGGATCACGCGGGTATATTGGAATCGTTCCGATGGTTTTGTGACGAGAACATTCTTCTTGGTGCTTCCTGACATTTAGGGGTTGTGGCAGTGTCTTGGGGAGTTGAGCTCCGAGGTGTTGTCGTCACAATTTTATCGTTGCAATTCTGGAATACCTGAGTTTCGCCAACATCAAAAATCTCTTTTATGCAGTTGTTGGTGAGATAACCTCGACGCCACCCAGTACTGGGGCGGGAGTTCGGGAGTATTGCCATAACTCGTATAACGGTTGCTTTTCGAAGGTTGAGGTAAACGATTTCTGAAGGTTTGTTGGTTATGTGTTGAAGGATGGATACAGTTGGGTGTAGGATTTGCTAGTTTTGGGTGAGATATTATGCTTGCATAACTGGAAAATTTCGGGAGTTTATAAGTGGGAATTCAAGTAGCTCTTAGGATATCTTTCTGACAGATGTATGATATGAAATTGGGGTTCGACGTCTAGTGGTCCGCCTATCCACGGTTGGTTTAAAGTGGTCTCGTTGTGTCTTAAAGAGTCCTTGGCTATGCCGACTCGGGGACGCTTCGTATGTCATGTGCACTGCCTTGTACATGATGGTGTTGTATGATCGAGCCTGTGTAGGCCCCACCACGAAAACTTCGGACAAAATCTCTATCATATGTTTGTTCCGGCTTATTTTGAAGCCAACCCTTTGTTTTGTTTTGAGTTGTGGTACTTGAGTTGCTTCGAAGTCAAATGTTGATTCCATACCTTTCCTAAATGGTGTTCTTATACTCCGATGTGAATACTAATCCTTCTCGGTCATCGAGTCTGTCATGTCAATCCTTTTTCAACCGGCGTGTTTTCTCTTCAAGTGGATCCGATCATTTCAACATTTGCAAGATTCAATCTCAGTTTTTTTTTGTCAACGGTGTTTGCTTCATCCGTTCCAAGTTGCCTTTGTTTTCCCCGCCCGCCCACCCTTTTTCCTAAGTACTCAGATGTCTTAATCAAGCATCCATCTTATGGATATGAAGTCTCCCCGGTGGTTCTAGTGAAGATGCTCTACGCGTTCATCATTCTTCATTCTTTTCTTTTCCGGTGGATTCAATTCAAGCTTTGTCGATCATATCATTTCCTCGTTTCAAATGCGTTCTTATGCTGGTGCACTTCTTAATTATTCACCTCTCGTTTTCCATTTGTTCCGTTGTGCTGAAGATATCTCGGAAGATTAGTGCTTCTATTCTTGATCAATCCAAGCTATTTTCGAGGTCTTACCTTATTCAAGCCATTTAATTCAATCGGTGCATTCTCTCTTTTAAATCGTTCTACGGTGTTTATTTTGAGTTGGCCGTAACCCACAGGTCTCTTTCCAGGATCTTACCTGACCCTTCTAATTTTTCTGGAGTTACTCCCAAATTATTTTCAAAGTTTGACGTAAGAATGATTCATCATCAGTCATATGTATTTCTCTAAGATTGTGTTTCAAATTCTTTTCATCGTTAGCTCAACCTCTTCGCCTTTGATTCTTCCGGAGTGTCTAAATAATTCATGGTGGTGTTTCTCGTCGTCGTTCTCAACATCTGAAGACTGAAGAAGAGTTTTTCCTCCATATCTTGCTCGATTCTCTTCAAGATTCATGGTTCTAGCCTTTTGACATCCTCTCATAATTGTTTTCGATTGTGAGAATTCTTTTCTCCCATCTAGAGCAATTCATGAGTCTTTTCAGTTTGATTCTTCAGAGCCCATCACCTCATAATTATTCATTCTTAGCTTTCAGCTCTCGTTCTCCAAATCTTACCTATGCATCATTCAAGTGATCTCTAATCAGATCGTGATCTCTTCGTTCTCTTGTATCAAATTATCTCAAGTATCTTCTTTCATTTCACAATTATTACCCGGTGATTCATCCTTTTTACTTTGTTCATTTCCAATTCTTTACGGTGGTTCTTCTAAGTTTCTTTTTTTCCTTCGTTTATCATATTAATTCTATCATTCTTTCAAATCCTACCGGTGGTCCATTGAGTTTGCGCTATATCTATATTTAATCCTTTCTACGAGAATAAGTACTATGCCAAATCCGTTGCTTGTAATCAATCTAAATTGGTGAAGGATGAGCATAATGTAATTCTTTTTCTTGTTTCATCCAAATGATTCAATTCCTTTTTCCGGAGGTTCATCATATCACATTCTCAGTTCGAGAGGCTTTATCTTTTCTTTCCAAGAGTTACAAGCTCTCGCAACTATATCGTCGTGAAGATCTATCTAAATCATTATAAGGTTTCACCTTGTATTTTCAAGTTCTCTTTCTTTTAGTTATCCTTTTGTTTACCGGAGTTCTTCATGTAGGTTCTACATGATGGTTCATCAAGGATTAAATTCCTTCTAGAAGTGTTCATTGAGATTTTTTTCAGAGAAGCTCAAGCATTCTTCATCTTGCAATCTGGAGTGCATTTCTTTCTACCGTATCATTGGAGGTGGTATTATGTCATTCTTGATAATTTGAGTTCATGTTTCATGATTCACATGTTGTTAAGAATGAGGTATTTTAAATCCATCAATCTCTTCATTGAAGTTATCTTGGGTTATATTTCACCTAAAGCTTTCCCTAAGGATTGTTGCTATTATGGTGCTTATAATTGACCCAAGTTCTTTTATCCTCACGGTGAAACAAGTTCCTCGTCTTCTTGGTCTTATCAATCTAATCTATCATTTCCGTTAGTGGCAGAATCTCACCACATAATTTGGAGATGACTCCTTAAGCCCACTACAACCTTGCCCTTTTCATTGTTGGTTTTTCCAAGAACTCCGGTCTAGCATTTGTTGTAAGCGTGCTCTGCCAAGATCTTGTTTTCTACTTCGTGCATTCCATTCCATTCTCTTTTTTCTTCCCGAGGCAATCGTGATGGTGCTCTTTTCTATCCTTCTTCTTGTTCTTTTCAGGATCTTGTTCTTTTCTTGCTTATCCATTTAACCGGAGTGTTGTACCCCTTTTTGCACAAGTTCTTTTCATCCTATCAAGCCTTGTATCACTTTTCAATCGGAGTGCTGCCCGAATTTGTTCTTCCTTGTTACTCTTCCCTACCGGAGTGCTTTCAACTTTGTTCTTCTGCGTGGCATTCTTTCTTTCAATTGTTCAACCTCTCAAGGTTCGGGGTTTCACTCGTTTGGCAGAGAAGCAACTTAGTTTTACCTCTTCTCTTTCTCTTTCGTTTTTTGGTGCCATTTTAGATCTCGGGACGAGATCCTCTCGTAGTGGTGGAGTGTTGTAACGCCCCGAGACCGATGTGCTAGGTGTCTTCCAGTTATTCGCTGTTGTTGCCATGTCATTGCTTGTGTGTCATTCATCTCATATCATGTCATCATGTGCATTGCATTTGCATACGTGTTCGTCTCATGCATCCGAGCTTTTTCCCCGTTGTCCGTTTTGCAATCCGGCGCTCCTATGTCACCCGGTGTCCCTTTCTACCTCTTTTCATGTGCGGGTGTTAAACGTTTTCGGATTGGACCGAGACTTGTCATGCGGCCTTGGTTTACTACCGGTAGACCGCCTGTCAAGTTTCGTGCCATTTGGACTTCGTTTGATACTCCAACGATTAACCGAGGGACAAAAAAGGCATCATGTGTGTTGCAGCCCAACACCCCTCCAAAGTGGCCCAAAACCTACCTAAACCACCTCCATCATCTCGGTCGTTCTATCACGATCCCGTGCCAGAAAACCGCACCTCATTTGGACTCTCCTAGCTCCCTCTACCCATAAATATGTGTTGTCCTCCGAAATCTCGCGCAGTTGAAACCCTAAAAATTCCTCCGCTCGTCGCCGGACATGTCCACCCCACCGCCAGACACGTCCAGCCACCGCGCCAGACGAATCCGGGTGCGACACGTCAGCACCACTGGTCCTCTCTCTCCTTCCTTCGCCGCCGGCCCGCGTGGCCCGGATCGGGCCCGCGGGGCCCAACCGCCGCCACCGCCACCCGCGGGAGATCCTGCGCCCCGCCGCCGCCAGAGGCGCGCCCCACGCCGCCAGAGGCGCGCCCCGCGCCGCCCCGAGGCGCACGCACCGCCGCA
>NW_021259272.1:77309-81423 GCF_002162155.2 Triticum dicoccoides | reverse complement strand
CGCCGGAGCCCGCCTGCCCCGCCGTCCGCCCGTGCCACCGCGCGCCCCTCACCGCCTGCGACCGCGTCCAGCCTCCTCTCCTTCCTCCGACGCCCCGAGCTTGACCCCAACTCCGGCGAACAGTGTCTCCGTCGATCCTCGGTTGCCGCGCCTGATCTGGATCCAGATCCAGATCCACCCCGGTTGACTTTTGCCCCAAACCCTAATTATTTTTGCATATGTTCATCATGACATAACTTTGCACCCGTTGCTCCGATTCGTGTGTGTAGCATATCAAAATGTTCGTATCGACGAGTACATCATTTCACCTCATTGCATCATTTTCATTTGAGCTCATCTGGATGCCCGAAATGCTGTTGGAAGAGGGCTATGTGATGATTATTCCAGATCTGTTTCAGCAAATGCACTTTTGTCATTTTTGCCATGATTAATGTGTGCATGCTATGATCCTGATCTCTACATGTGTTTTGATGAATGCCATGCCATCTTTACAGGGGTGTATGCCATGTATTTTTGTGATCTTTGTGGTGACTAGCACAAGCATGCAAAGTAGCTTATTCAATGATGCCGATTTCAGGGACTTAGAATTTCACAAAGTCCTTGCCCTGTTATTATTTTTATGTCATATGTTTATGTTCTTTCCTAGTGATCCATGCCTCTTTTGAGCATGATCAGTAAGGATGTTTTGTAGATAATGTTGTGCATTTTCCATCGATGTCTTTGTTTGCAATTATGGAGCACCCTAGCTTGAGTCAATCGAGCTCTAATTTTGCTATAAAATGTTCCTGGCAGATTTTTAACATATTTAGCAATTTTGCCGAGCTTGTTGTTGTTGATCCGTGCATGCTATGTTGTTGTTCTTGCCATGTCTAGCTTCTATGCCATGTCTATTTGCTGGGTGTACGCTTAGTTTATCATGCCATGCTTTTTAGTGAGTGCATCGAGCTCGTAAACATGCCTACTTGATATCTGTTTTGCCATGCTCCAGTTTTTCACTAAGTCTGAATCTATTTATGTTATTGCTATGTTCACATGCTTGCAATTGTATTTTCTCATCCCTTTTGGCTCATGGTCACTAAGGGACTTTTGTTACATGCTTTGAGTAGCTTCATGCCATGCCTTGATTTGCCATGATATGGTCCTGTAGCATGTAGTTATCATGCTCTAAACATTGCTTCCTGATGATAAATTCCTGACATGCTGTTAATTTCACTGAGTCTGAAATCTGTTATCATTTGCACTTTTGCCATGCTTGTTTAAGCTTGCTAATGAGCAAATTAGCTGTAGCTCACTGTTCATCTTTTGTCAAGCATCATGAGTGGATCCCTGCCATGTATTTTTTTGCCATGTTTCAGTGTTGTAGCATGTTGTACTTGATGCATTTAGGTGGTCTCGTATTGATTATCGCAGGCAGGAGCCATATTTGTTTTGCTTGCCATTTCCAAACCGTGCATCCGATTCCGGCGATCTTTATATTGATTTCGACCGAAATCAAGTCCTCTTTCCAGTGGCACTATTGGATTTCCAAGTTGAGGCCAGGTTCAATCATTCTTTTCCAAATCATGCATATGCACCGCATACCGCATCTCGCATATCATGTCATGTTCATGTGTTGGTTGTCTACTATCTTGTCTGCTTCTTTCCGGTGTTGCTTCTTCGGGTTGGTTCCGATAACATTGCATTTGTGAGGAACCGTTCGACTTCGTCCGTTTGTCTTCTTCATGGACTCGTTCTTCTTCCTTGCGGGATTTCAGGCAAGATGACCATACCCTCGAAATCACTTCTATCTTTGCTTGCTAGTTGCTCGCTCTTTTGTTATGCCCATGCTGCGATACCTACCACTTGCTTATCACGCCTCCCATATTGTTAAACCAAGCCTCTAACCCACCTTGTCCTAACAAACCGTTGTTTGGCTATGTTACCGCTTTGCTCAGACCCTCTTATAGCGCTGTTAGTTGCAGGTGAAGATTGGAGTTTGTTCCTTGTTGGAACATGGATATTTTGTTGGGATATCACAATATCTCTTATTTAATTAATGCATCTATATACTTGGTAAAGGGTGGAAGGCTCGGCCTTATGCCTGGTGTTTTGTTCCACTCTTGCCGCCCTAGTTTCCATCATATCGGTGTTATGTTCCCGGATTTTTGCATTCCTTACACGGTTGGGTTATAATGGGAACCCCTTGACAGTTCGCCTTGAATAAAAATCCTCCAGCAAGGCCCAACCTTGGTTTTACCATTCGCCACCTAACCTCTTTTTCCCTTGGGTTAGGCTAGCCCAAGGGTCATCTTTATTTTAACCCCCCGGGCCAGTGCTTGTCTAAGTGTTGGTCCAAACTAGAGCCCTTGCAGCGCCACCTCGAGGAAACTCGAGGGCTGGATTTAGTTGTACAGATTGCTTATCCGGTGTGCCCTGAGAACGAGATATGTGCAGCTCCTATCGGGATGTCAGCACATTGGGCGGTCTTGCTGGACTTGCTTTACCATTGTCGAGGATGTCTTGTAACCGGGATGCCGAGCCTGATCGGATTGTCTTGGGAGAAGGAATATCCTTCATTGACCGTGAGAGCTTGTGATGGGCTAAGTTGTTACTCCCCTGCAGGGTTTTGAACTTTCGAAAGCCGCGCCCGCGGTTATGGGCAGATGGGAATTTGTTAATGTCTAGTTGAAGAAAACCTGAAGTTTATCTTAATTAAAATACATCAACCGCATGTGTAACCATGATGGTCGCTTCTCGGCGGAGTCCGGGAAGTGAACACGGTGTTGGAGTTATGTTTGACGTAGGTTGTTTTAGGATCACTTCTTGATCATAGTTGTTCGACCGTGCTTTTGCCTTCTCTTCTCGCTCTCATTTGCATATGTTAGCCACCAAATAGGCTAGTCGCTTGTTGCATCTCCACCTCATACCTTTTCCCCTACCTATAAGCTTAAATAGTCTTGATCGCGAGGGTGTGAGATTGCTGAGTCCCCGTGACTCACAGATACTTCCAAAACCACCTTGTAGGTGCCGATGTTACCGAGCAGGTGACGCAACCAAGCTCAAGGAGGAGCTCGATGAAGATCTTGTCCTTTGTGTTGTTTCGTTCTAGTTGATCAGTAGTGGAGCCCAGTTGGGACGATCGGGGATCTGTGTAGCTTTTGGGGTAGTCTTCTTTTATTTTGGTTCCATCGGCGGACCTTGAATGTATCTGGATATGTAATGCTTTATTCATGTATTTGTGTGAAGTGGCGATTGTAAGACAACTATGTATCTCTTTCCCTTATGTATTACATGGGTTGTGTGAAGATTACCTCACTTGCGACATTGCTTTCAATGCGGTTATGCCTTTAAGTCGTGCTTCGACACATGGGAGATATAGCCGCATCGAGGGTGTTACAGTTTCGTCCATGTTGACATGTAGTTGCAGTACGAATCTCATGTATCGGTTTGGGGGGACGGGCATCCACTAGGTGTTCCCTTTCGCAAAGTCACGAAACGTCACCATTTTTTCACAAGCTACAGTGTGCCACAAAAGCACTCATGCAAAGTTTCGGTGCGTTTGGACATTCGATGCATTTACTATCATTTTCTCCGTGAAAATACGAAGAAAAGGTCTCCCGACATGACACAACTTCTGTTCGTACTCCGATTTCGTTGGAATTTGGTGTGGGAGACAGTGGGTGCCAGTCACACGCGCATGCAAAAGCTGGGTGCGTTTCGTACATGTTGACATGTAGTTGCAGTACAAACCTCAGGTATCGTTTTGGACGGACGGGCATCCACTAGATTTTGCCTTTCGCAATGTCATGAAATGTCACCATTTTTTCACAAGCTCCAGTGTGCCACACAAGCACGCATACGAAATTTCGGTGTGTTTGGACACTCATGCATTTACTATCATTTTCTCCGTGAAAATACGGAGAAAAGGCCTTCCAACATGACGCAACTTCCGTTCGTACTTCGATTCCGTTGAAATTAGCCGTGGGAGACGGTGGGGGTCAGTCACACGCACATGCAAAAGTTGGGTGCGTTTCATCTATGTTGACATGTAGTTACAGTACAAACCTCAGGTATCGGTTTGGGGGATGGGCATCCACTAGGTGTTCCCTTTCGCAAAGTCATGAAACGTCATCAT
>NW_021259272.1:76404-76971 GCF_002162155.2 Triticum dicoccoides | reverse complement strand
TCCCTTTCTCAAAGTCATGAAAAGTCACCATTGTTTCACACGCTATAGTGTGCCACACAAGCACACATGCAAACTTTCGGTTCGTTTGGACACTGGATGCATTTACTATCATTTTCTCCATGAAAATATGGAAAGAAGGTCTCCCGACATGACGCAACTTCCGTTGGTACTCCGCTTTCATTGAAATTTGGCGTGGGAGACGGTGGGGGTCAGTCACACGTGCATGCAAAAGTTGGGTGCGTTTCGTACATGTTGACATGTAGTTGTAGTACAAACCTCAGGTATCGGTTTGGAGGGACAGGCATCCACTAGGTGTTCCCTTTCGCAAAGTCATGAAACGTCACCATTTTTTTCACACCCTACAGTGTGCCACACAAGCACGCATGCAAAACTTCGGTGCGTTTGGACACTCGATGCATTTACTATAATTTTCTCCATGAAAATAGGGAGAAAAGGTCTCCCAACGTGACCCAACTTCCGTTCGTACTCCAATTCCGTTTAAATTTGGCGTGGGAGATGGTGGAGGTCACTCACACGCGCATGCAAAAGTTGGGTGCGTTTCGTCCA
>NW_021259272.1:59777-74734 GCF_002162155.2 Triticum dicoccoides | reverse complement strand
CATCCATGTTGACATGTAGTTGCAGTACGAACCTCAGGTATCGGCATCCACTAGGTGTTCCCTTTCGCAAAGTCATGAAACATCACCATTTTTTCACACGCTACAGTGTGCCACACAAGCACGCATGCAAAATTTCGGTGTGTTTGGACACTCGATGCATTTACTATCATTTTCTTCGTGAAAATATGGAGAAAAGGTCTCCCGACATGATGCAACTTCTGTTTGTACTCCGATTTCGTTGAAATTTGGCGTGGGAGACGGTGGAGGTCAGTCATAAGCGCATGCAAAAGTCGGGTGCGTTTCGTACATGTTGACATGTAGTTGTAGCACAAACCTCGGGTATCGGTTTGGGGGGACGGGCATCCACTACGTGTTTTGTCGGTGTCAAAACTGGCGGATCTCTGGTAGGGGGTCCTGAACTGTGCGTCTGAGGCGGATGGTAACAAGAGGCAGGGGACACGATGTTTACCCAGGTTCGGGCCCTCTTGATGGAGGTAATACTCTACGTCATGCGTGATTGTTCTTGATGATATGAGTATTACAAGAGTTGATCTACCACGAGATCGAAGAGGCTAAACCCTAGAATTTAGCCTATGGTATGATTGTATGTTGTCCTACAGACTAAAACCATCCGGTTTATATAGACACCGGAGGGGGCTAGGGTTACACAAGGTCGGTTACAAAGGAGGAGATATACATATCCATATTGCCTAGCTGGCCTTCCACGCCAAGTAAAGTCCCATCCGGACACGAGACGAAGTCTTCAATCTTGTATCTTCATAGTCCAATAGTTTGGCCAAAGGATATAGTCCGGCTGTCCGGAGTCCCCTAATCCAGGAATCCCTCAGTAGCCCCCGAACCAGGCTTCAATGACGTTGAGTACAGCACGCAGTATTGTCTTCGGCATTGCAAGGCGGGTTCTTCTCCAAATCTTGAATGTTTGTTACGTAGTGTCCGGCCCCATAAATGTTGGACTGCTTGGCTTCTGTGCTCAATAAGGGCTATCTTCCGCGCGTCTAACGAATACGAGGAGCCAGGGCGTTTTTACATTTGCCCCTCTAGCCAGGTAAATAAATTGTCTATTAAATGGATGGGGATTCTTAGATCCAATCCATACCATCCTCCCACGGCGAGAATCCATCTGAGCGCGCTTCGAAAAAAATCCACTCCAACATGGCCGACCACCGCAGCTCCTCCTCCGGCCCCCGTAGCCCTAAACCCGGTGATTGGGAGAGGTGTTCAGTCCCACCAGTCGATTAGTAGAGCTGCAGACTCAGGGATTTCTC
This sequence comes from Triticum dicoccoides, assembly GCF_002162155.2. NCBI lineage: Eukaryota > Viridiplantae > Streptophyta > Magnoliopsida > Poales > Poaceae > Triticum > Triticum dicoccoides. The sequence continues at coordinate 73,448 of NW_021259272.1, read as the reverse complement.
CCTCCAGCGTATATGGTCCCCGTCTGAGCCGGGCTCGCCACCTATATTGGCGGGGAGCAAGAGGAGAGCTTCCCCAGCCCCTCTAAGGGGGAGTGGGTGTGCCTTGTTCCTTACTTACTAAGGGGACTCGGATTTCCAATTCATCCGTTCCTCCGCGGGCTCCTGGACTTTTACAGTCTCCAACTGCATAATTTCACCCCTGCTTCCATATTACACATCGTCGGCTTTGCCCTTTGCGAGCTATTTCTGGGCTGCGAGGCTCATTTCGAGCTCTGGAAAAGGTTATTTTGCCTTGTGCCCCGCACACAAAAAGGGTCACTTTATCAAGTGGGCGGAGCCGAAATATGTCGCACCGCCGAAACCGGATACCTGTCCGGTACTCCGACGAAGAAGTCCGAAGACTAGCCTTCGGAGTGGTTTTATATGGAGTACGTCCCCCTTCCAGACCCTGTTTGGTAGGGTCTTCCTGAGTCCAACACTGCTCCTCTGAAGAAACACCGAAGTTGGAGCCCACGGAGCCCCCAGGAGGAAGACAACGGAGAAGTCATTTACCTAATGAACCGGATTAAAGCGCTGGCTCAATCAGGATTGAGAACAATTGAGGTTATGTCAATATGCATAACGTGGGGAGTGGAACCACTTCAATATCGAGGGCACCCCCTGTGGTGTTTTAACGGGGAAGATGATGCCACCCATTGCGGGCGTAAGGGACCGGACTCCGCTGCTACTTTAGCAAAAATTCTGTCCGAGTTGTTCAAGGGAGAGGAAGAGGAGTTCATCCGTATCAAGCCACGGGATGGATTCTCTATGTACAGCCCTCCAAGCTGGGTGAGTTTATACCTCTTTACTCCCATTCTTCCCGCATTCTTCGTCGTAGGTACTCACCTTGCCATTTTACGGCAGGAACTGCGGAAAGCTGTAAGGGAGGTCAACAGCCCATCTCCACAACCAGAGGACCCTAGCTGGGCCCTCGATCCCAGACTCAAAGAGGATATGAACATATTCATGGACCTGATAGACAGGCAATTCTATCAATTGAGCTGCGATGACGCCATGGTGGCCATAACGGCCGACTATCCCGGACTACTCCCTACGTCGCACGTAAGAAAAACAAAATCCCAACTCCCAAAAATAGGATCCCCTTTTAGACACTTCACCTATTGTACAAAACGGTGTTTTACAGGGAAGGCATTCAGGACGCCTTGCCGAACCCGAAGCAACTCGCCAACAAGAGGCACCGAAGCCGGGTAGGCCGAAAAGGAAGGCGGTCAGGATGGAGACGCTGACGCAGAGGTATGACACAAAACCTCGCTCCGTGGTTGTCGTCTTTCTCAAAATGCAATGACGTCCATGCTTCTTTAATAGAAAAACGCTCGCCGAAGTATATCCGGAGAGGCTGCCGATCACACTTCTACCATCGGGCTCCAGGGCCGGACCCAGAGGCGGAGGCCAACATGGGGCGGACACCGGATGCTCCTCCTACAGAGGATGCGGATAGACTATCCGCTACAAATTCAGAAGTGGAGAGCGCCATGAATCATAGGCATCACCGGGCCGTACTCCGTGATGTTTTCTTCTCACCAGAGGCATTTGATTCCTTCAATTCTGGAGACGTGTACCTCCGTGCTGCTCAAAATGGTCTAGCCAGAGCCACGAATCAGTATGTAAGGGTTATACGGGTAAGCAAATCTGACGATTATATGTATTAGTAGCTCCTGAGACATGAAACAGTTGACACAACTGATTTAAGGATCATTATTTGTGCAGGTTCTTATGGAGAAGAATTCCCAACTGTCTCAAGAGCTAGACGGATGCAAGGCCCAACTGGAAGCTGCTGTTGCTGCATTGAAGGAGTCCAAAAAGGGGCCCCCTGGTAACTTTTTGTCTATCGCAAAGAATATCGGTACCAAGTACTATGCGGCATGTATGCACACCTAACAATAGATGTTGCAGGTGGCCCCTGAGTGAATCCGGAGGCCGTCGAGGTGGATACGGCACGTGATGATCGACAACGAAATGCTGGCTAGCGCGTGCTGACGCGAGTCAGGCAGGAGAAAAATGATCTCCAAGATGCCAATATCCGGCTGGGCGTGGAACTGAAGGATGTCCGGGCCCAGCTTGAGGACTCCGTGAAGGAGAATAAACGGCTTCAACACGTCATTTTTAGTAAGTGCTTGAATGAACTTTTTAAAGGAGTTCAGCGGAGAAGCCCGCTAACAGCGTTATGTTTGCAGGTATGCTGACGGGTCGTCCCGCGGAGGAGATGTCCGGGTCTTCGGGTGATCTTCTACCCGAGCTCTCACAACTGCACGAACAAGTTCGGCAGGTGCTGCAGAGTATTGCTCAAGCTTTGTGGCCATCCGCGTCCCCGCCAGGAGGCATGGGGGAGCTTATAGAGAAGCTCAAGGGAGCGCGGTGGCGCTTCCAATTATGGAAAATATCAGCCTGGCGACAAGATGCGAGGGAAGCCTGGGCTATGGTGAAGACACGATATACCAAGGCTGGCCCAAACCACATGGCCGAGGTCAGACCTGTGGGGCCCAATGGGAAAGATATCCCCGTAAGTTTAGTGTATGATAAAGTACAATTAGCCGCAAAGTATTCCCAATAGGATTGTAGGCTAGACAGCCTGTTGGAGGGTATAGAAAAAGAATTTAATCAGCCTTAGTGACTGTGTACTTCAAGTGACATATGTAATGTCCCTAGCCATATTGTAAATCATTTGTCATGGCAGACCTTTTGGCTTCAACCTCTGGACCCGATAGTCCAGAGTGTATCCGAATACCCACTCGGTTATATAAAAACCAGGGTATGCATGGAAACCAGGCGTAGGGGTCTTAAGTGCTTGAACAGACAAGTACCCAACTAGCTATGTTATATTACATGGATAGTAAGAAACATCTTCCAGGGAGAATAGTTCTGTTAAGGGTTCCTTTCCCTAGGTATGCATGCCCTAATGTGCATGTCCGAACTGCGAGACGCATGTTAAAAACATCTGGGGCGTTTGGTAATTTAAATGAAAGTCATCTTTTATTTACCGACCGAATATTCCCTTAAGAATGCTAGCTTTCGGCCTCACCCAGTCTGAGGTACACATCTGGCTGACCCAGAAGTAACAATCGCAGAGGTGCTCCCCTTATGCCCTAGCCGAATCAATGGGAACGTAGGGCATAAATACAAGAGCTAGGCAACCCAGCTTGGCCAAAACTTAAGTCATATAGATGCATATAATGGTGAAAAAGGTACATGCGGAAGAATAACACATGTGCGGGGCCTAAAGCCCAGAAAGGTAATTAGATTAAGCTTCTGTATAGGAAGACCCCAGGTATATTGAGCGCGGTTAGTGTGTCAAGATTGTGTAACCAAGACACAAATGTAGCCCCTTAGGGCCTTGAAGAGAAAAGAGGGAAAGAAAGCGAGAAAAAACAGGTGTGCAAAAAGTTCATGGAGGTAAGGAGACGAACATAGAGTCCGGCGCTAGGCGTAGTATCTTCGGAGGCTAGTTGCGTTCCATGGGTTTGGCTCGAGTCAATTATTCGATGCATCCCGCAGACGGTATGCTCCACCGGTCAGAACCTGGTCGATAATGAAGGAACCTTCCCATTTGGGCTTGAGCTTGTTCTTTTTCTTCTCCGGTAGGCGTAGAACTAGTTCACCAACGTTATAGGTTTTGCCACGTCGCGCTCCTCCTCCAGGGCATCCAAACCGTCCTGCCGATCGAGCTCGGCCTCTCTTTCTTCGTACATGCGCACTCAAGGTGAGTCATGAATTATGTCGCAAGGCAGCACCGCCTCAGCGTCATACACCATAAAAACGGTGTGCATCCGGTAGTGCGATTCGGCGTGGTCCGCAGCCCCCATAGTATGGAGTCGAGCTCCTCTACCCAATGAGTGTCTGATTCCTTTAAAGACTGGACTAATCTAGGTTTAATGCTGCTCATGATCAGACCATTCGCTCGTTCGACTTGACCATTAGTTTGCGGATGATAGACAGAAGCATAGTCGAGCTTGATGCCCATGTTGCTGCACCAAAGTTTCACCTCGTCGGCTGTAAAGCTCGTGCCGTTGTCAGTGTTGATGCTGTGGGGGACGCCATAACGGTGTACAACCCCGGATATGAAGTCTATCACCGGTCCGTATTCAGCCGTTTTGACAAGTTTGGCTTCTATACATTTGGTGAATTTATCCACCATGACCAGTAAATATTTCCTCTTATGGGTTCCCCCTTTGAGGGGTCCGAGCATATCGAGCCCCCAGACCGCAAAGGGCCAAGTAATGGGGATTGTTTGGAGGGCGATAGGCGGCATGTGGCTTTGGTTTGCAAAAAGCTGGCAACCGACACAATGTTGTACCAGATGCTGTGCATCTGCCCGGGCCGTCGGCCAATAAAAACTAATACGGAAGGCCTTGCTTACAAGGGCCCGGGCTGTGGCGTGGTGGCCGCCGAGTCCGGCGTGAATTTCTGCCAAAAGCTTCCGCCCTTCCTCTTCGGAGATGCACCTTTGAAGGACTCCGGTTGTGCTTTTCTTATAAAGCTCTCCCTCATGGACCTTGTAGGCTTTGGATCGCCGCACTATGCAGCGGGCCTCGTTTTGGTCCTCGGGTAATTCCTGTCTAGTTAGGTCGGCCAGGAATGGTTCTGTCCACGGGGGCGATGACGGCCATTATCACGTGGGCTGATGGTGTTATTTCGGTGGCAGAGCCTTCGATTGTGTCAGAGTGTTCGACATCTGGGGTTGTGGCCGGGTCTGGACTATTTTTGTCGGTGTCCCCTTCCCATACCATGTGTGGTTTAAACAGTCTTTCCAGGAAGATGTTCGGTGGGACAGGGTTGTGACGCCCCGAGACTGATGTGCCAGGTGTCCTCCAGTTATTCACTGTTGTTGCCTTGTCATTTGCTTGCGTGTTGCATCTTGCCATGTCATCATGTGCATCGCATCATCATGTTTTAAAACTTGCATCCGTCTCGGTCTCCTCGTTCCGTCCGTTGTCCGTTCTGAGCCCAACCACACTTGCACGCACCCGCGCCATGTCCGAAATAGTATTTTATAGGTGGCCGGAAAATGTTCTCGGATTGGGTTGAAAGTTGGCGTGTGGTCTTATTATAGTGTAGATAGACCGCCTGTCAAGTTTCATCGCATTCGGAGTCCGTTTGATAGCCCGACCGTTAAACTATAGCGGCAATATAGCCGGTCTAACGTCGGACGTTTTCGGTCTCCGGAAACAGTCGCCGGGCCTTCCTCTCTTCTCTTCTCTCAGCTCGAGACCGTCTACACAGCCCACTACCTACCGCTAGGTCCAACCTAACCTCTCTCGTCAGCCCGCGGCCCTCTTCGCGCGCGCGTCCGAAAATTGTCCCGGACCCGACCCGAGCAGTCGTCACAGTTGGGTCTGGATCCTCCCCAAACGTCTACAAAACATCTCCATTTTAGTTTTTGATCTCCCTAGCCTATTTTATTCGCGACTGTCCGATTGCGATCATAGGGACGTGATAGCCTCTACCCTAAATCCCTTTGAAATATAAATAGTGGGCAACCCTAAAATCTAGGGACATTGTCCCATCCACCAAATCCCTCTCGTCTCCGCCGCCACCGCCCACTCACCATCCCCATCAGGATCCTCCCCGATCCAAAATCCCTTCCTTGTTTTCAGATCCAGCCAATCCCTCCATCGATCCAACCAGCAGCTCCCCTCGAGCTCCACCTACAGCCCATTCTTCCCTGCTTCGTTCCCGAAGTCGTTGGCACCGAGCTCCCCTTGCCTCACCCAAACTCTTGTGCCGGAGACCTTTGCTCCCCCGCGTCTCCGACCCTCCCCGAGCCTCCTTGCCGGAGTAGCAGCAGTCGGCAACCACCAGGTCGCCACGCCCTACCTTCTCTTCTTTTACTCCCCATGCTTCTCTCCCTCTCAACCTCTCTAATCTCTCTCGCCTCTCCCTTCTCTAGGAGGGACCCGACGCCAGGGACGCTCACGTCCCTAGTCTTGTTGCGCCACCGCCAGGAGCATCCCCGCCAGAGGCCTTCACCTCGTCTGCGTCGCCGGCATCCATCTGTGCCTGAACCTCGTGACCTCTCTGAACCCTGCGACCACTGCATCGTCTCTACTTTGAACACGCCTCTGTTAGCAATCACAAGATGTCGCCTCCTCTGTTGCCGTCCCCGACCTGCCTCGATCCACCGGGAATCCATTCCCGTCCTCCTCCGCGCCGGATACGGCAAGCACCGGCCGGATCGTGCGCCGCTGCAAGCCCCGCTGCCTGTCACCAAGTCCCCTGCGCCTCCTCTGCATCGAGCACCGCTCGCCTCCTCTGCTTTGCCCCTGCACGAGCAGGACGGCCTCGCCCTGCTTTGTGTCCTTCTAGATCCGGCGCTGGCCCATCGTCTTCGACCTCTCTCTGCATGCCCGCAAGCTCGCCGCCGCCGGCATCCTCGCCAAGACCTGCGCTGCTCAAGTTCGAGCCGAGCGCAACCGCTCGCCCGTTGACCGCGCCTCTCCACCTCATCGTTCGATCCAACCAAGGCCCAGCTGCGCCCCTTGTCGGGCCTCCTTCATCAACCGGCCCATGAGGCCTGGTGAGCCTCCAAAGTTCCTGTAGCTCCAGTTTCGGCCTGCTTCTATTTTTTTCCTATCAGTGAATTTCCTAATTTTCCAGGAGTTACTATTTTATAGAAATGTCCCTAGTCTTCATGCATATAATAACTCACCAACCGTGCATCTTTTGTAAAAACATTATATAAGTAAAATGCTTAGAATTTCGTGTAGATTAATAATTTGCAACTTTCATGAATGTGTGACATGTTTAAAATGTTGTTTGGTTAAATTTGCTCCTATGCCATGTTAAAATGCTTTAATTCATAACTAATTAACCGTAGCTCCAAATCTATTAAACTTTATATGTAAATGTGGTAGAAAAATGCCTAGTTTAACATGGTGGCTTTACTTTGCATGTTTAACAACTCTAAAATATTGTTTAGGGCAGAACAGTACCAAACCATAAAATATGCACATGAGGATTTACCGGAATTGTTCTTCGTTGCCTCCGGCCTCATTTAAACTTGCCTAGATAGGTAGTTTTCATTTGCTTCACCCTCTTGCCATGTTTAACAACATTGAATATTGTTGGGTACATAAACAAGATCGAACTAAATAAGTCACGTGGTGTTTCTTCAATATGCAACTCCATTGCATATTGTGCTCCACTTAATTTGTAGGATTGTTTGTGCACTTTGCCATGTCATGCCTCATTAAACTGGACATGCATCATACTTGTTTGCGCATCATGCCATGCTTATGTGTTGGTTGTTTACTACGTTGTTTGCTTCTTTCCGGTGTTGCTTCTTTGGGTTGGTTCCGATAACGACGTGTTGTGAGGATTCGTTCGACAACGTCCGTTTGTCTTCTTCATGGACTCGTTCTTCTTCCTTGCGGGATTTCAGGCAAGATGATCATACCCTCGAAATCACTTCTATCTTTGTTTGCTAGATGCTCGCTCTTTTGCTATGCCTATGCTATGATGCCTACCACTTGCTTATCATGCCTCCCATATTGTTAAACCAAGCCTCTAACCCACCTTGTCCAAGCAAACCGTTGTTTGGCTATGTTACCACTTTGCCCAGCCCCTCTTATAGCGTTGTTAGTTGCAGGTGAAGATTGAAGTTTGTTCCTTGTTGGAACATGGAGATGTTGTTCCCTGTTGGAACATGTTTACTTGTTGGGATATCACAATATCTCATATTTAATTAATGCATCTATATACTTGGTAAAGGGTGGAAGGCTCGGCCTTATGCCTGGTGTTTTGTTCCACTCTTGCCGCCCTAGTTTCCGTCATATCAGTGTTATGTTCCCGGATTTTGCGTTCCTTACGCGGTTGGGTTATAATGGGAACCCCTTGACAGTTCGCCTTGAATAAAACTGCTCCAGCAAGGCCCAACCTTGGTTTTACCATTTGCACTAACAACCTATAACCTTCCCTTGGGTTTTCACGAGCCCGAGGGTCATTTTTATTTTAAACCCCCCCGGGCCAGTGCTCCTCTGAGTGTTGGTCCGAAACGGGCAGCCTGCGGGGCCACCTCGGGGCAACTCGAGGGTTGGTTTTACTCGTAGCTTGACCTATCCGGGGTGCCCTGAGAACGAGATATGTGCAGCTCCTATCGGGATTTGTCGGCGCATCGGGCGGCTTTGCTGGTCTTGTTTTACCTATCAAAATGTCTTGTAACCGGGATTCCGAGCCTGATCGGGTCTTCCCGCTAGAAGGAATATCCTTCGTTGACCGTGAGAGCTTGTGATGGACTAAGTTGGGACACCCCTGCAGGGATATGATCTTTCGAAAGCCGTGCCCGCGGTTATGGGCAGATGGGAATTTGTTAATGTCCGGTTGTAGAAAACCTGAAGTTGACCTTAATTAAAATACATCAACCGCGTGTGTATCCATGATGGTCTCTTTCCGGCGGAGTCCGGGCAGTGAACACGGTGTTGGAGTTATGCTTGACGTAGGTTGATTAGGATCACTTCTTGATCATAGTTTCTCGATCGTGCTTTGCCTTCTCTTCTCGCTCTCATTTGCGTATGTTAGCCACCATATATGCTAGTCGCGTGCTGCAGCTCCACCTCATACCTTTACTTTACCCATAAGCTTAAATAGTCTTGATCGTGAGGGTGCGAGATTGCTGAGTCCCCGTGACTCACAGATACTTCCAAAACCAGCTTGCAGGTGCCGTTGAACCGTGAAGATGACGCAACCAAGCTCAAGGAGGAGCTCGATGAAGATCTTGCCCTTTGTGTTGTTTCATTCTAGTTGATCAGTAGTGGAGCTCAGTTGGGGTCGATCGGGGATCTGTGTAGCATTTGGGGTAGTCTTCTTTTATTTTGGCTCCATAGTCGGGCCCTGATTGTATTTGGATGATGTAATGCTTTATTCATGTATTTGTGTGAAGTGGCGATTGTAAGCCAACTATGTACCTTTTCCCTTATTGTATTACATGGGTTGTTTGCGAAGATTACCTCACTTGCGACATTGCTTTCAATGCGGTTATGGCTCTAATTCGTGCTTCGACACGTGGGAGATATAGCCACATCGAGGGCGTTACAAAGGTCGCATTTAGCGCCGAGACGGTCTAGGATGTGCGCCGCCTTGTTGTTTTCCCGAGCCACATGATGGAATTCAAGCCCCTCGAACCGAGCTGACATTTTGAGGATGGCGTTGCGATATGCTGCCATTTTTGGATCCTTGGCATCAAAGTCTCCGTTTATTTGGGATATTGCGACGTTCGAGTCCCCACGCACCTCTTGGCGTTGGATGTCCATGGAGACTGCCATCCGGAGGCCGTGTAGTAGGGCCTCGTATTGGGCTGCGTTATTGGAGTCTGTATATAGTATTTGGAGCACATATTGCACCGTATCTCCGGTGGGGGATGTCAGGACGACGCCGGCCCCCAGACCAGCCAGCATTTTAGAGCCGTCAAAGTGCATGATCCAATTGGAGTATGCGCCGTACTCTTTAGGGAGTTCAGCTTCTGACCATTCGGCTACGAAATCGGCCAGTACTTGCGACTTAATGGCTCATCATGGCTTATATGTTATGTCGAACGGGAGGAGCTCGATGGCCCATTTGGCAATCCGGCCCATGGCATCGCGGTTGTTTATTATGTCATTGAGTGGTACTTCGGAGGCCACCATAACCGAACACTCTTGAAAGTAGTGTTGTAATTTCTGGCATGCCATAAATACCGCGTATGCTATCTTTTGGTAATGTAGGTACCGTGATTTGCATGGAGTGAGGACAGTGGCTACATAATATACCGGCTTTTGAAGTGGGAATTTATGTCCGTCCATCTCTCGTTCGACGACGAGCACTGCACTTACAACTTGGTGAGTTGCCGCTATATATAATAGCATTGGTTCGCCAACAGTTGGCGCAACCAGGATTGGGTTGGTTGCCAGGATGGATTTTATTTCTTCCAGTCCGGCCGTGGTTGCGTCCGTCCACTCGAAGTGTTCAGTGCGCCGAAGAAGGCGATAAAGGGGAAGTGCCTTTTCTCCTAATCGGGAGATAAAGCGGCTTAAAGCCGCCATGCATCCAGTCAATTTCTGGATTTGCTTGAGGTCAGTTGGGATAGCCAACTGTGACAGAGCTCGGATTTTAGCCGGATTTGCTTCAATTCCTCTACTGGAGACGATGAAGCCCAGGAGCTTTCCGGCGGGAACACCGAGAACGCATTTTTCCGGATTGAGCTTAATGGCGTATGTTCAGAGATTGGTGAACGTGAGCCCCAAGTCATCTGTTAAAGAGTCGACGTGTCTGGTTTTAATAAACACATCGTCTACATATGCCTCCATAGTCTTACCGATCTGCTTTTCCAGACATGTCTGGATCATGCGCTGATATGTTGCGCCGACGTTTTTGAGCCCGAAGGGCATTGTGTTAAAGCAGAAGGGGCCGTATGGTGTTATGAATGTCGTTGCAGCTTGATCATACTCCGCCATCTTAATCTGGTGGTAACCGGAGTATGCGTCGAGGAAGCACAATGATTCGTGTCCTGCGGTAGCATCAATGATTTGATCAATGCGAGGGAGTGGGAAGGGATCCTTTGGGCAAGCCTTATTAAGGTCTTTGAAGTCGACACATAGGCGCCAGGATTTGTCCTTCTTTGGTACCATCACCAGGTTTGCTAGCCAATCCGGATGTTTTATTTCTTTAATGAATCCGGCTCCCACTAGCTTGGCCAGCTCCTCTCCCATGGCTTGTCGCTTAGGTTCAGAGAAACGCCGAAGAGTCTTCTTGACTGGCTTGAATCCTTTTAGAATATTAAGGCTATGCTCGGCCAATCTGCGTGGAATTCCTGACATGTCCGAAGGATGCCAGGCAAATATATCCAAATTCTCGCGCAGAAACTCCCATAGTGTGGCGTCTACAGCGGGGTCTAACTGTGCCCCAATGGATGCTGTTTTTGTAGGGTCCGTTGGATGGACTTGGAATTTAACTATTTAGTCTGCTAGTTTAAAGGAGGTGGACTTCGATCTTTTGTCTAGTATCATGTCATCCCTGTCCACCATGGAGCGCAATGAGGTTAACTCCTCCGCCACAAGGGCTTCGAATAATGCCTGAAGGGCTAGTGCGGCTATTTTGTTCTCGGCGCGGAGTGCTATGTCCGGATCACTAGCTAGAGTTACAATTCCCTTGGGTCCGGGCATTTTGAGATTCATGTACCCGTAATGGGGTATGGCTTGAAAAATCATGAATGCCTCCCTCCCTAGAAGGGCGTGGTATCCGCTACTAAACGGGGCCACTTGGAATGTAATTTCTTCGGACCTGTAATTCACCGGAGTGCCGAATACCACATCAAGTGTGATTTTCCTAGCGCAACGGACCTCCCGACTAGGGATGATTCCTCGGAAGGTTGTATTGCTTTGCTCAATACGGTTGTTGTCTATTTCCATTTTGTGGAGAGTTCCCTCATAAATGAGGTTTAATCCGCTGCCGCCGTCCATGAGCACCTTAGTGAGCCGAAAGCCGTCCACAATTCGACTGAGGACCAAAGCGGCTAGTGTTCGGGCTGTTCGGAATTTAGGTTCATCACTGGCATTGAAGGTGATAGCCGTGTCGCTCCATGGATTTATTGCTGCCACGTGGCAGACTTTGGCAAGGCTGCGGAGTGCTCGCTTACGCCTATTATTTGAGGCGAAGGTCTCGAAGACCGTTAATATTGTGTTGTTATCCGTGGGAAGGTGCTCTGAGGTATTTTGGGCGAGAAGATCCTCACCGCTTTTGGCCACCTGCCGGAGTACCCAACATGCTCTAAGACTGTATGTTGATATGGTATCCGCTGTACTATGGATTTTGTAGGGCCCGTCGAGCCATCCCTCCAATACGGTTCCACGCCCGTAATGGGCTTTTGCTTCTTTGTAATTGAGTTGGGTGACTTATGAGAGTACACCCTTTTAGTTCGGACTGGGGGTTTTGTCAGAGCCGGATTATCCCAAAATTGCGTTTGGGTTTTCCAAGCACTTCCCATCGCACAGTATTTCCGTACTATGGCCGCAGAGTCAGCGAAGTGTGCAACGTCACGGCGACTTATGGCGCTGAGGACTCCCTTGTCCGTGCAATTGTTGCAAAAGAACGAAATTGCATCTTCCTTGCGACAGTCCTTGACCTTGTTCATTACAAGGAGGAATCTGGCCCAATAGCGATGTACTGTCTGATGGGGCGCTTGCCTAATGTGGGAAAGATTGTTTGTATCTGGGTGGGTGGGTGGATTTATGTCCAGACCTTGACCCAATCTGTGATCCCGGGGCAGGGGAGTTTACAATCTTGGAAGTTCGTGCTCCAGGATGTTGCCCTGTGGGTTCGGTATGCGGCCTGATTCTGGATTCAGAGTTAGGGCGGTGTCCTCCCTTGAGTGAGTATCCTGTTCGGAGGGCTCGGGAATCCGGACATAGTTCGTCCTCAGGATAGAGGGAGAATCGCCGCATTGCTCCTCCACCACCGCTATCTTATGGGTGATCGGCGGAGAGTTAATCTCCCTTTGGTCGGGTTTAAGCCCGATCCGATCGTAGTCTGTAGTGACTCCTAGAGTGGCAATGGGATCCAAGAGCTCGTTCAAAGAGGAGAGCTCCATTGGATCCATCTGCTTCGCAAATTTTGAGCCGATGTGGAGGCTATTTTCGATGACCCGAGAGGTCATCATCGGCGCAGCGGCCGAGCGGGCGTTCATGACGAAGCCGCCTAGTCGGAGAGTTTTGCCTACAGCTAGGGCTCCCCAAGAGGTGATGTTGTCCTTCACAACGAGGAGGGCCATCTTCCTTATGATGACGACACAGTGGAACACTCAATGAAAGGACCAATGTCGGTGTCAAAACCAGTGGATCTCGGGTAGGGGGTCCCGAACTGTGCGTCTTAGGCAGATGGTAACACGAGGCAGGGGACACGATGTTTACCCAGGTTCGGGCCCCCTTGATGGAGGTAATACCTTATGTCCTGCTTGATTGTTCTTGATGATATGAGTATTACAAGAGTTGATCTACCACGAGATCAAAGAGGCTAAACCCTAGAAGTTAGCCTATGGCATGATTGTATGTTGTCTTACGGAGTAAAACCCTCCGGTTTATATAGACACCGGAGGGGGCTAGGGTTACACAAGGTCGGTTACAAAGGAGGAGATATACATATCCGTATTTCCTAGCTTGCCTTCCACGCCAAGTAAAGTCCCACCCGGACACGAGACGAGGTCTTCAATCTTGTATCTTCATAGTCCAACAGTCCGGCCAAAGGATATAGTCCGGCTGTCCGGAGACCCCCTAATCCAAGAATCCCTCATGTTCCCTTTCGCAAAGTCATGAAACATCACCATTTTTTTCACACGTTCATGCAAAATTTCGGTGCGTTTGGACACTCGATGCATTTACTATCATTTTCTTTGTGAAAATACGGAGTAAAGGTCTCCCGACATGACGCAACTTCCGTTCGTACTTTGATTCCGTTGAAATTTGGCATGGGAGACGGTGGGGGTCACTCACACGTGCACGCAAAAGTTGGGTGCGTTTCGTCCATGTTGATATGTAGTTGCTGTATGAACCTCAGATATCGGTTTGGGGGGATGGGCATCCACTAGGTGTTCCCTTTTGCAAAGTCACGAAACATCACCATTTTTTCACACGCTACAGTGTTCCACACAAG
>NW_021259272.1:58773-59554 GCF_002162155.2 Triticum dicoccoides | reverse complement strand
GAACCTCAGGTATCCGTTTGGGGGGACACGCATCCACTAGGTGTTCCCTTTCGCAAAGTCATGAAACGTCACCATTTTTTCACACGCTACAGCGTGACACACAAGCACTCATGCAAAGTTTCGGTGCGTTTGGACACTCAATGCATTTACTATCATTTTCTCCGTGCAAATACGGAGAAAAGGTCTTCCGACATGACGCAACTTCCGTTCGTATTCCGATTTCCATGAAATTTGGCGCGGGCGATGGTGGGGGTCAGTCACACGTGCATGCAAAAGTTGGGTGTGTTTCGTCCATGTTGACATGTAGTTGCAGTACAAAGCTCAGGTATCGTTTTGGAGGGACGGGCATCCAGTTCGTCTTCCCTTTCGCAAAGTCATGAAATGTCACCATTTTTTGCATGCGCTACAGTGTGTAACACAAGCACGCATGCAAAATTTTGATGCATTTGGACACTCGATGCATTTACTATCATTTTCTCCTTTACGGAGAAAAGGCCTCCCGACATGATGCAACTTCCGTTCGTACTCCGATTCCGTTGAAATTTGGCGTGGGAGACGGTGGAGGTCACTCACACGCGCATGCAAAAGTTGGGTGCGTTTCATTCATGTTCACATGTAGTTGCAGTACAAACCTCAGGTATCGGTTTGGGGGGACGGGCATCCACTATGTGTTCCCTTTCGCAAAGTCATGAAACGTCACCATTTTTTCACACGCTACAGTGTGCCACAGAAGCACGCATCCAAAATTTCGGTGCGTTTGGACACTTGATGCATTTACTAT
>NW_021259272.1:56854-58573 GCF_002162155.2 Triticum dicoccoides | reverse complement strand
AGTGTGCCACACAAGCACGCATGCAAAATTTCGGTGTGTTTGGACACTCGATGCATTTACTAGCATTTCTCCATCAAAATATAGAGAAAAGGCCTCCCGACATGACGCAACTTCCGTTCGTACTCCGATTCCATTGAAAATTGGGTGGGAGACGGTGGGAGTGACTCATAGGCGCATGCAAAAGTTGGGTGCGTTCCGTCCATGTTCACATGTAGTTGCAGTACAAACGTTAGGTATCGGTTTGGGGGGACGGGCATCCACTAGGTGTTCCCTTTCGCAAAGTCATGAAACGTCACCATTTATTTTACACGCTACAGTGTGCCACACAAGCACACATGCAAAATTTCGGTGCGTTTGGACACTCGATGCATTTACTATCATTTTCTCAGTGAAAATACGGAGAAAAGGCCTCCGGGCATGACGCAACTTCCGTTCGTACTACGACTCCGTTGAAATTTTGCGTGGGAGACGGTGTGGGTCACTCACATGCGCATGCAAAAGTTGGGTGCGTTTCGTCCATGTTGACATCTAGTTGCAGTAGGAACCTCTGGTATCGGTTTGGGGGGACGGGCATACACTAGGTGTTCCCTTTCGCAATGTCATGAAATGTCACCATTTTTGTCACACGCTACAGTGTGCCACACAAGCACCTATGCAAAATTTCGGAGCGTTTGGACACTCGATGCATTTACTATCATTTTCTCCTTGAAAATACGGAGAAAATGTCTCCCGACATGACGCCACTTCCGTTGGTACTTCGATTTCATTGAAATTTGGTGTGGGAGACGGTGGGGGTCAGTCACACGCGCATGCAAAAGTTGGGTGCAATTCATACATGTTGACATGTAGTTGCAGTACGAACCTCAATATCGGTTTGGGGGGACAGGCATCCACTAGGTATTCCCTTTCGTAATGTCATGAAATGTCACCATTTTTTTCACACGCTACAGTGTGCCACACAAGCACGCATGCAAAGTTTCGGTGCGTTTGGACACTTGATGCATTTACTATCATTCTCTCTGTGAAAATACGGAGAAATGGCCTCCTGACATGACGCATCTTCCGTTCGTAGTCCGATTTCATTTAAATTTGGCTTGAGAAACGGTGGTGGTCTCTCAATCACGCATGCAAAAGTTGGGTGCGTTTCAGCCACGTTGACATGTAGTTGCAGTACAAACCTCATGTATCAGTTTGGGTGGACGGGCATCCACTAGGTGTTCCCTTTCGCAAAGTCACGAAACGTCACAATTTTTTTCACACGCTACAGTGTGCCACAAAAGCACGCATGCAAAGTTTTGGCGCGTTTGGACATTCGATGCATTTACTATCATTTTCTCCATGAAAATATGGAGAAAAGGTTTCCCGGCATGACACAACTTCCATTCGTACTTCAATTTTGTTGAAATTTGGCGTGGGAGACGGTGGGGGTCAGTCACACGCGCATGCAAAAGTTGGGTGTGTTTCATACATGTTGACATGTAGTTGCAGTACAAACCTCAGGTATCGGTTTGGACGGACGGGCATCCACTAGGTGTTCTCTTTCGCAATGTCATTAAACGTCACCATTTTTTCACAAGCTACAGTGTGCCACACAAGCACGCATACAAAATCTCGGTGCGTTTGGACACTCGATGCATTTACTATCATTTTCTCCATGAAAATACGGAGAAAAGGCCTTCCGACATGAATCAACTTCCGTTCGTACTCCGATTCCGTTGA
>NW_021259272.1:41896-55254 GCF_002162155.2 Triticum dicoccoides | reverse complement strand
ATTCCATTAAAATTTGGCGTGGGAGACGGTGGGGGTCACTCAAAAGTTGGGTGCATTTGGTCCATGTTGACATCTAGTTGCAGTACGAACCTCAGGTATCGGTTTGGTGGGACGGGCATCCACTAGGTGTTCCCTTTCGCAAAGTCATGAAACGTCACCATTTTATTTCACACGCTACAGTGTGCCACACAAGCACGCACGCAAAATTTCAGTGTGTTTGGACACTTGATGCATTTACTATCATTTTCTCCTTGAAAATACGGAGAAAAGGTCTCCCACCATGACGCAACTTCCGTTGGTACTCCGATTTCGTTGAAATTTGGTGTGGGAGACGGTGGGGGTCAGTCACACGCGCATGCAAAAGTTGGGTGCATTTCGTATATGTTGACACGTAGTTGTAGTACAAACCTCAGATATCGGTTTGGGGGGACGAGCATCCACTAGGTGTTCCCTTTCGCAATGTCATGAAACGTCACCATTTTTTTCACACGGTACAGTGTGCCACACAAGCGCGCATGCAAAATTTCGATGCGTTTGGACACTTGATGCATTTACTATCATTTTCTCTATGAAAATAGGGAGAAAAGGCCTCCCGACATGACGCATCTTCTGTTCGTACTCCGATTCTGTTTAAATTTGGCGTGGGAGACGGTGGGGGTCACTCGCACGCGCATGCAAAAGTTGGGTGCATTTCGTCCATGTTGACATAATTGCAGAACGAACCTCAGGTATCGGATTGGGGGGACGTGCATCATTTTTCACACGCCACAGTGTGCCACACATGCACGCATGCAAAGTTTTTGTGCGTTTGGACACTCGATGCATTTACTATCATTTTCTCCGTGAAAATACGGAGGAAAGGTCTCCCGACATGACGCAACTTACGTTCGTACTACGATTTCGTTGAAATTTGGCGTGGGAGACAATGGGGGTCAGTCACACGCGCATGCAAAAGTTGGGTGCGTTTCGTACATGTTGACATGTAGTTGCAGTACAAACCTCAGGTATCGGTTTGGGGGGGACGGGCATCCACTAGGTGTTCCCTTTCGCAATGTCATGAAACATCACCATTTTTTCACACGCTAAAGTGTGCCACACAAGCACGCGAACAAAATTTCGGTGCGTTTGAACACTCGATGCATTTACTATCATTTTCTCCATGAAAATACGGAGAAAAGGCCTCCCGACATGACACAACTTCCGTTCGTACTCGGATTCTGTTGAAATTTGGCGTGGGAGACGGTGGAGGTCACTCACACACGCATGCAAAAGTTGGGTGCGTTTCGTCCATGTTGACATGTAGTTGCAGTACAAATCTCAGGTATCGGTTTGGGGGATGGGCATCCACTACATGTTCCCTTTCGCAAAGTCACGAAATGTCACCATTTTTTCACACGCTACAGTGTGCCACACAAGCACGCATGCAAAATTTTGATGCGTTTGGACACCTGATGCTTTTACTATCATTTTCTCCGTGAAAATACGGAGAAAAGGCCTCTCGACATGACGCAACCTCCGCTCGTACTCCGATTACATTGAAATTTGGCATGGGAGACAGTGGGGGTCACTCACACGCGCATGCAAAAGTTGGGTGCGTTTCGTCCAAGTTGACATCTAGTTGCAGTACGAACCTCAGGTATCGGTTTGGGCGGACGGGCATCCACTATGTGTTGCCTTTCGCAAAGTCATGAAACATCACCATTTTTTCAGAAGATACAGTGTGCCACACGAGCACACATGCAAAAAATTCGGCGCGTTTGGACACTCGATGCATTTACTATCATTTTCTCCGTGAAAATACGGAGAAACGGTCTTCCGACATGACGCAACTTCCGCCCAATTTCGTTGAAATTTGGCGTGGGAGACGGTGGGGGTCGGTCACACTCGCATGCAAAATTTGGGTGCATTTCGTACATGTTGACATGTAGTTGCAGTATGAACCTTATATATCGGTTTGGGGGGATGGGCATCCACTAGTTGTTCCCTTTCGCAATGTCATGAAACGTCACCATTTTTTCACACGTTACAGTGTGCCACAGAAGCACGCATGCAAAATTTCGGTGTGTTTGGACACTTGATGCATTTACTATCATTTTCTTCGTGAAAATACGGACAAAAGGCCTCCCGACATGACGCAACTTCCGTTCGTACTCCGATTCCGTTGAAATTTGGCGTGGGAGACGTTGGGGGTCACTCACACGCGCATGCAGAAGTTGGGTGTGTTTCGTCCATGTTGACACGTAGTTGCAGTACAAACCTCAGGTATCGGTTTGGGGGGACAGGCATCCACTACGTGTTCCCTTTCGCAAAGTCGTGAAACGTCACCATTTTTTTCACACGTTACAGTGTGCCATACAAGCACGCATGCAAAATTTCGGTGCATTTGGACACTCGATGCATTTACTATCATTTTCTCCGTGAAAATGCAAAGAAAAGGCCTCCCGGCATGATGCAACTTTCGTCCGTACTCCGATTTCATTCAAATTTGGCGTGGGAGACGGTGGGGGTCACTCACATGCGCATCCAAAAGTTGGGTGCGTTTTCGTCCACGTTGACATGTGGTTACAGTACGAACCTCAGGTATCGGTTTGGGGGGATGGGCATCCACTAGGTGTTCCACACGCTACAGTGTGCCACACAAGCAAGCATGCAAAATTTCGGTGCATTTGGACACTCGATGCATTTACTATCATTTTCTCTGTGAAAATATGGAGAAAAGGTCTCCCGACATGACGCAACTTCCGTTTGTACTCCGATTTCGTTGAAATTTTGCGTGGGAGATGGTGGGGGTCAGTCACACGCACATGCAAAAGTTGGGTGCGTTTCGTACATGTTGACATGTAGTTGCAGTACAAACCTCGGGTATCGGTTTGGGGGGACGGGCATCCACTACGTGTTCTGTCGGTGTCAAAACCAGTGGATCTCGGGTAGGGGGTCCCGAACTGTGCGTCTAAGGCGGATGGTAACAGGAGGTAGGGGACACGATGTTTACCCAGGTTCGGGCCCTCTTGATGGAGGTAATACCCTATGTCCGGCTTGATTGTTCTTGATGATATTAGTATTACAAGAGTTGATATACCACGAGATCGAAGAGGCTAAACCCTAGAATTTAGCCCATGGTATGATTGTATGTTGTCCTATGGACTAAAACCCTCCGGTTTATATAGACACCGGAGGGGGCTAGGGTTACACAAGGTCGGTTACAAAGGAGGAGATATACATATCCGTATGCCTAGCTTGCCTTCCACGCCAAGTCCCATCCGAAAACGAGACGAAGTCTTCAATCTTGTATCTTCATAGTCCAACAGTCCGGCAAAAGGACATAGTCCGGCTGTCCCGAGACCCCCTAATCCAGGATTCCCTCAATAGCCCCCGAACCAGGCTTCAATGACGTTGATTCCGGCGCGCAGTATTGTCTTCAGCGTTGCAAGGCGGGTTCTTCTCCAAATCTTGAATGTCTGTTAAGTAGTGTCCGCCCCATAAATGTTGGACTTCTTGGCTTCTGTGCTCAATAAGGGCTATCTTTCACGCGTCTAACAAATATGAGGAGCCAGGGCGTTTTTACATTCGCCCCCCTAGCCAGGTAAATAAATTGTCTATTAAAGGGATGGGGATTCTTAGATCCAATCCATACAATCCTCCCATGGCGAGAATCCATCGGAGCGCGCTTCGGAAAAAATCCACTCCAACATGGCCGACCACCGCAGCTCCTCCTCCCGCCCCATAGCCCTAAGGTCGGTGATTGGGAGAGGTGTTCAGTCCCACCAGTCGATTAGTAGAGCTGCAGACTCAGGGATTTCTCCCTCCAGCGTATATGGTCCCCGTCCGAGCTGGGCTCGCCACCTATAATGGCAGGGAGCAAGCGGAGAGCTTCCCTAGCCCCTCTAAGGGGGAGCGGGTGTGCCTTGTTCCTTACTTACTAAGGGGACTCAGATTTCCAATTCATCCATTCCTCCGCGGGTTCCTGGAGTTTTATGGTCTCCAACTGCATAATTTCACCCCTACTTCCATATTACACATCGCCGGCTACGTTGCCCTTTGCGAGCTATTTCTGGGCTGCGAGGCTCATTTCGAGCTCTGGAAAAGGTTATTTTGCCTTGTGACCCGCACACACAAGGGTCACTTTATCAAGTGGGCAGAGCCGAAATATGGCGCATCACCGAAACCGGATACCTGTCCGGTACTCCGAAGGAGACATCCGAAGAATGGCCTTCGGAGTGTTTTTATATGCAGGACATCCCCCTTCCAGACCCTGTTCGGCGGGGTCTTCCTGAGTTCAACAATGCTCCTCTGAAGAAACGCCGAAGCTGGCGCCCACGGAGCCCCTGGAGGAAGACAACAGAGAAGTCCTTTACCTGATGAACCGGATTAAAGCGCTAGCTCAACCAGGATTGAGAATAATCGAGGTTATGTCAATATGCGTAACACGGGGAGTGCAGCCACTTCAATATCGAGGGCACCCCCTGTGGTGTTTTAATGGGGAAGATGATGCCACCCGTTGTGGGCGTAAGGGACCGGACTCCGCTGCTGCTTTAGCAAAAAATTGTCCGAGTTGTTCAAGGGAGAGGAAGAGGAGTTCATCCGTATCAAGCCACGGGATGGATACTCTATGTACAACCCTCCAAGCTGGGTGAGTTTATACCTCTTTACTCCCATTCTTCCCGCATTCTTCGTCGTAGGTACTCACCTTGCCATTTTACGGCAGGAACTGCGAAAAGCTGTAAGGGAGGTCAACAGCCCATCTCCACAACCAGAGGACCCTGGCCGGGCCCTCGGTCCCGGACTCGAAGAGGATCCGGACATATTCGTGGAGCTGATAGACAGGCAATTCTATCAATTGAGCTGCGATGACGCCATGGTGGCCATAACGGTCGACTATCCCAGACTGCTCCCTACGTCGCACGTAAGAAAAACAAAAATCCCAACTCCCAATAATAGGATCCCCTTTGAGACACTTCACCTATCGTACAAAACGGTGTTTTACAGGGAAGGCATTCAAGACGCCGTGCCGAACCCGCAGCAACTCGCCAACCAGAGGCACCGAAGCCAGGTAGGCCGAAAAGGAAGGCGGTCAGGACGGAGACGCCGACGGAGAGGTATGACAGAAAATCTCGCTCCGTGGTTGTCGTCTTTCTCAAAATGCAATGACGTCCATGCTTCTTTAATAGAAAAAATGCTCGCCGAAGTATATCTGGAGAGGCTGCCGATCACGCTTCCACCAGTCAGGCTCCAGGGCCGGACACAGAGGCGGAGGCCAACATGGGGCGGACGCCGGATGCTCCTCCTACAGAGGATGCGGATAGACTATCTGCTACAAATTCAGAAGTGGAGAGCGCCATGAATCATAGGTGTCACCGGGCCGTACTCCGTGACGCTTGCTTCTCACCAGAGGCATTTGATGCCTTCAATTCTGGAGACATGTACCTCCGTGCTGCTCAAAATGGTCTAGCCAGAGCCACGAATCAGTATGTAAGGGATATACGGGTAAGCAAATCTGACGATTATATGTATCAGTAGCCCCTGAGACTTGAAACAGTTGATGAAACTGATTTAAGGATCATTATTTGTGCAGGTTCTTACGGAGAAGAATTCCCAACTGTCTCAAGAGCTCGACGGATGCAAGCCCCAGCTGTAAGCCGCTGTTGCCGCATTGAAGGAGTCCAAAAAGGGGCCCCCTAGTAACTTTTTGTCTATTGCAAATAATATCGGTACCAAGTAGTATGCGGCATGTATGCACACCTAACAATAGATGTTGCAGGTGGCCCCGGAGTGAATCCGGAGGCCGTCGAGGCGGATACGACACGTGATGATCGACAACGAAATGCTGGCGAGTGCGCGCTGACGCAAGTTAGGCAGGAGAAAAATGATCTCCAAGATGCCAATATCGGGCTGGGCATGGAACTGAAGGATGTCCGAGCCTAGCTTGCGGATTCCGTGAAGAAGTATAAACAGCTTCGGCGCATCATTTTTAGTAAGCGCTTCAACGAACTTTTTAACGGAGTTCGGCGGAGAAGCCTACTAACAGCGTTATGTCTGCAGGTATGCTGATGGGTCGTCCCGCGGAGGAGATGCCCAGGTCTTCGGGTGATCTTCTACCCGAGCTCTCACAACTGCACGAACAAGTTCGACAGGTGCTGCAGAGTATTGCTCAAGCTTTGTGGCCATCCGCGTCCCCGCCAGGAGGAATGGGGGAGCTTATAGAGAAGCTCAAGGGAGGGATGCCTGGGCTATGGTGAAGACATGATATACGAAAGCCGACCCAAACCAGATGGCCGAGGTCGGACCTGTGGGGCCTGATGGGAAAGAGATCCCTGTCAGTTTAGTGTATGATAAAGTAGAATTAGCCGCAAAGTATTCCCAACAGAATTGAAGGCTAGACAGCCTGTTGGAGGGTATAGAAGAAGAATTTAATCAGTCTTAGTGACTGTGTACTTCAAGTGACATATGTAATGTCCCTAGCCGGATTGTAAATCATTTGTCATGGCGGACCTTTTCGCTTCAACCTCTGGACCCGATAGTCCAGAGTGTATCCGAATACCCACTCGGTTATATAAAAACCGGGGTATGCATGGAAACCAGGCGTAGGGGTCTTAAGTGTTTGAACAGACAAGTACCCAACTAGCTATGTTATATTACATGGATAGTAAGAAACATCTTCCAGGGAGAATAGTTCTGTTAAGGGTTCCTTTCCCTGGGTACGCATGCCCTAATGTGCATGTCCGAACTACGAGACGCAGGTTAAAAACATCTGGGGGCATGTGGTAATTTAAATGGAAGTCATCTTTTATTCACCGACCGAATATTTCCTTAAGAATGCTAGCTTTTGGTTTCACCTAGTCTGAGGTACACATCTGGCTGACCCGGCAGTAACAATCGCAGAGGTGCTCCCCTTAAGCCCTAGCCGAATTAACGGGAACGTAGGGCATAAATACAAGAGCCAGGCAACCCATCTTGGCCAAAACTTAAGTCATATCGATGCATATAATGGCGAAAAAGGTACATGCGGAAGAATAACACATGTGCGGGGCATAAAGCCCGGAAAGGTAATTAGATTAAGCTTCTGTATAGGAAGACCCCAGGTATATTGAGCGTGGTTAGTGCGTCAAGATTGTGTAACCAAGACAAAAATGTAGCCCCTTAGGGCCTTGAAGAGAAAAGAGGGAAAGAAAGAGAGAGAAAATAGGTGTGCAAAAAATTCATGGAGGTAAGGAGACGAACATAGATTCCGGTGCGAGGCGTAGAATCTTCGGAGTCTGGCTGCGTTCCATGGGTTTGGCTCGAGTCGATTATTCGATGCATCCCGCAGACGGTACGCTCCACCGGTCAGAACCTGGTCGATAATGAAGGAACCTTCCCATTTGGGCTTGAGCTTGTTATTTTTCTTCTCCGGCAGGCATAGCACTTGTTCGCCAATGTTATAGGTTTTGGTCCGCACTTCTCTGCTTTGATACCTTCGAGCCTGTTGCTAATAAAATGCGGAACGAGCTTTTGCCACATCGCGCTCCTCCTCCAGGGCATCCAAACCATCCTGTCGATCGAGCTCGGCCCCTCTTTCTTCGTACATGCGCACTCGAGGTGAGTCATGAATTATGTCGCAAGGCAGCACCGCCTTAGAGCCGTACACCATAAATAACGGTGTGCATCTGGTAGTGCGATTCGGCGTGGTCCGCAGCCACCATAGTACGGAGTCGAGCTCCTCTACCCAATGAGTGTCTGATTCCTTTAAAGACTGGACTAATCTGGGTTTAATGCCGCTCATGATAAGACCATTCGCTCATTCTACTTGACCGTTAGTTTGCGGATGATAGACAGAAGCATAATCGAGCTTGATGCCCATGTTGTTGCACCAAAGTTTCACCTCGTCGGCTGTAAAGCTCATGCCGTTGTCAGTGATGATGCTGTGGGGGGACGCCATAACGGTGTACAACCTCTGATATGAAGTCTATCACCGGTCCGGATTCAGCCGTTTTGACATGTTTGGCTTCTATCCATTTGGTGAATTTATCCACCATGATCAGTAAGTAATTCCTCTTATGGGTTCCCCCTTTGAGGGGTCCGACCATATTGAGCCCCTAGACTGCAAAGGGCCAAGTAATGCGGATTGTTTGGAGGGCGATAGGTGGCATGTGGCTTTGGTTTGCAAAAAGCTGGCAACCGACACAATGTTGTACCAGAAGTTGTGCATCTGCCCGGGCCATCGGCCAATAAAAACCTGTACGGAAGGCCTTGCTTACAAGGGCCCGGGCTGCGGCGTGGTGGCCGCCGAGTCCGGCATGAATTTCTGCCAAAAGCTTCCGCCCTTCCTCTTCGGAGATGCACCTTTGAAGGACTCCGATTGTGCTTTTCTTATAAAGATCTCCCTCATGGACCTTGTAGGCTTTAAATCGCCGCACTATGCAGCGGGCCTCGTTTTGGTCCTCGGGTAATTCCTGTCTAGTTAGGTAGGCCAGGAATGGTTCTGTCCACGAGGGTGATGACGGCCATTATCACGTGGGCTGAAGTTGTTATTTCGGTGGCAGAGCATTCGATTGTGTCAGAGTGTTAGACATCTAGGGTTGTGGACGGGTCCGGACTATTTTTGCCGGTGTCCCCTTCCCGTACCACGGATGGTTTAAACAGTCTTTCCAGGAAGATGTTCGGTGTGACAGGGTCGCGTTTAGTGCCGAGACGGGCTAGGATGTCCGCTGCCTAGTTGTTTTCCAGAGCCACATGATGGAATTCAAGCCCCTCGAACCGAGCTGACATTTTGAGGACGGCGTTGCGATATGCCGCCATTTTCGGATCCTTGGCATCAAAGTCTCCATTTATTTGGGATATTGCGAGGTTCGAGTCCCCACGCGCCTCTAGGCGTTGGATGCCCATGGAGACTGCCATCCGAAGGCCGTGTAGTAGGGCCTCGTATTCGGCTGCGTCGTTGGTGTCTGTATATAGTATTTGGAGCACATATTGCACCGTATCTCCTGTGGGGGATGTCAGGACGACGCCGGCCCCTAGACCAGCCAGCATTTTAGAGCCATCGAAGTGCATGATCCAATTGGAGTATGCCCCGCACTCTTTAGGGAGTTTGGCCTCTGTCCATTCAGCTACGAAATCGGCTAGTACTTGCGACTTAATGGCTCGTCATGGCTTATATGTTATGTCGAACGGGAGGAGCTCGATGGCCCATTTGGCAATCTGGCCCGTGGCATCGCGGTTGTTTATTATGTCATTGAGTGGTACTTTGGAGGCCACCGTAATCAAACACTCTTGAAAGTAGTGTCGTAATTTCCGAGATGCCATAAATACCGCGTATGCTATCTTTTGGTAATGTGGGTACCGTGATTTGCATGGAGTGAGGACGGTGGCTACACAATATACCGGCTTTTGAAGTGGGAATTTATGTCTGTCCATCTCTCGTTCGACAAGGAGCACTGCGCTTACAACTTGGTGAGTTGCCGCTATATATAATAGCATTGGTTCGCCAACAGTAGGCGCGGCCAGCATTGGGTTGGTGGCCATGATGGCTTTTATTTCTTCTAGTCCGGCCATGGCTGCGTCTGTCCACTCGAAGTGTTCAATGCGCCGAAGAAGGCGATAAAGGGGAAGTGCCTTTTCTCCTAATCGGGAGATAAAGCGGCTTAAAGCCATCATGCATCCAGTCAATTTCTGGATTTGCTTGAGGTCAATTGGGATAGCAAACTGTGATAGAGCTCGGATTTTAGCCGGATTTGCTTGAATTCCTCTACTGGAGACGATGAAGCCCAGGAGCTTTCCGGCGGGAACGCCAAAAACACATTTTTCTGGATTGAGCTTAATGTCCTATATTCGAAGATTGGTGAACATGAGCCTCAAGTCGTCTATTAAAGAATCGACGTGTCTGGTTTTAATAACCACATCGTCTACACATGCCTCCATAGTTTTACCGATCTGCTTTTCGAGACATGTCTGGATCATGCCCTGATATGTTGCGCCGGCGTTTTTGAGCCTGAAGGGCATTGTGTTAAAGCAGAAGGGGCCGTATGGCGTTATAAATGCCGTTGCAGCTGGATCAAACTCCGCCATCTTAATCTGGTGGTAACCAGAGTATGCGTCGAGGAAGCACAATGATTCGTGTCCTGTGGTAGCGTCTGATTTGATCGATGCGAGGGAGTGGCAAGGGATCCATTGGGCAAGCCTTATTAAGGTCTTTGAAGTCAACACATAGGCGCCAGGATTTGTCCTTCTTTGGTACCATCACCAGGTTTGCTACCCAATCCGGATGTTTTATTTCTTTAATGAATCCGGCTTCTAGTAGCTTGGCCAGCTCCTCTCCCATGGCTTGTTGCTTAGGTTCAGAGAAACGCCGAAGAGTCTGCTAGACTGGCTTGAATCCTTTAAGAATATTAAGGCTATGCTCGGCCAATCTGTGTGGGATTCCTGGCATGTGTGAAGGATGCCAGGCGAATATATCCCAATTCTCACGCAGAAACTCCCGTAGTGCGACGTCTACAGCGGGGTCTAACTGTGCCCCAATGGATGTTGTTTTTGTAGGGTCCCTTGAATGGACTTGGAATTTAACTATTTCGTCTGCTGGTTTAAAGGAGGTGGACTTGGATCTTTTGTCTAGTATCACGCCGTCCCTGTCCATCGTGGAGCGCAGCGCGGTTAACTCCTCCGCTAGAAGGGCTTCGGATAATGCCTCGAGGGATAGTGCGGCTGTTTTGTTCTCGGCGCGGAGTACTATGTCCGGATCACTAGCTAGAGTTATAATTCCCTTGGGCCCGGGCATTTTGAGTTTCATGTACCCGTAATGGGGCATGGCTTGAAAAATCATGAATGCCTCCCGCCCTAGAAGGGCGTGGTATCCGCTACGAAACGGGTCCACTTGGAATGTAATTTCTTCGGACGTGTAATTCTCCGGAGTGCCGAATACCATGTCAAGTGTGATTTTCCCAGTGCAACGGACCTCCCGACTAGGGATGATTCCTTGGAAGGTCATACTGCTTTGCTCAATACGGTTGCTGTCTATTTCCATTTTGTGGAGAGTTTCCTCATAAATGAGGTTTAATCCGCTGCCGTCGTCCATGAGCACCTTAGTGAGCCGAAAGCCGTCCACAATTGGACTGAGGACCAAAGCGGCTGGTGTTCGGGCTGTTCGGAATTTAGGTTCGTCACTGGCTTTGAAGGTGATAGCTGTGTCGCTCCATGGATTTATTGCTGCCACGTGGAAGACTTTGGCAAGGCTGCGGAGTGCTCGCTTATGCCTATTATTTGAGGCGAAGGTCTCGAAGACCGTTAATACTGTGTTCTTATCCGTGGGAACGTGCTCTGAGGTATTTTGGGCGAGAAGATCCTCACCGCTTTTGGCCACCTGCCGGAGTACCCAACATGCTCTAAGGTTGTGTGTTGATATGGTATCCGATGTACTATGGATTTTGCAGGGCCCTTTGAGCCATCCCTCCAATATGGTTCCACGCCCTGTAGTGGGCTTTTGCTTCTTTGTAATTGAGTTGGGCGACTTATGAGAGTGCATCCTTTTAGTTCGGACTGGGGGTTTTGTTAGAGCCGAGTTATCCGAAAATTGCGTTTGGGTTTTCCAAGCACTTTCCATCGCACAGTATTTCCGTACTATGGCCGCCAAGTCAGCGAAGTGTGCAATGTCACGGCGACTTATGGCGTTGAGGACTCCCTTGTCCGTGCAATTGTTGCAAAAGAACGAAATTGCATCTTCCTCGCGACAGTCCTTGACCTTGTTCTTTACAGGAAGGAATCTGTCCCAATAGTGATGTACTATCTCTTGGGGCGCTTGCCTAATGTGGGAAAGATCGTTTGTATCTGGGTGGGTGGGTGGATTTAAGTCCAGACCTTGACCCAATCTGTGATCCCGGGGCAGGGGAGTTTCCGATCTTGGAAGTTCGGGCTCCGAGATGTTGCCCTGTGGGTTCGGTATACGGCCTAATTCTGGATTCAGGGTCAGGGCGGTGTCCTCCCGTGAACGAGTATCCTGTTCGGAGGGCTCAGGAATCCGGACATAGTTCGTCCTCAGGATAGAGGGAGAAACGCCGCATTGCTCCTCCACCACCGCTATCTGATGGGTGACCCGCGGAGAGTTAATCTCCCTTTGGTCGGGTTTAAGCCCGATCTGATCGTAGTCTGTAGTGACTCCCAGAGTGGCAATGCGATCCAAGAGCTCATTCAAAGAGGAGAGCTCCATTGGATCCATTTGCTTGGCAAATTTTGAGCCAATGTGGAGGCTATTTTCGATGACCCGAGAGGTCATCGTCGACGCAGCGGCCGAGCGGGCGATCATGATGAAGCAGTCGGAGAGTTTGGCCTACAGCCAGGGCTCCCCCAGAGGTGATGTTGTCCTTGACAACGAGGCGACCCATCTTCCTTATGATGACACAGTGGAACTCTCAATGAAAGCACCAATGTCGGTGTCAAAACCGGCGGATCTCGGGTAGGGGGTCCCAAACTGTGCGTCTAAGGCGGATGGTAACAGGAGGCAGGGGACACGATGTTTACCCAGGTTCGGGCCCTCTTGATGGAGGTAATACCCTACGTCCTGCTTGATTGTTCTTGATGATATGAGTATTACAAGAGTTGATCTACCACGAGATCGAAGAGGCTAAACCCTAGAAGTTAGCCCATGGTATGATTGTATGTTGTCTTACGGACTAAAACCCTCCGGTTTATATAGACACCGGAGGGGGCTAGGGTTACACAAGGTCGGTTACAAAGGAGGAGATATACATATCTGTATTGCCTAGCTTGCCTTCCATGCCAAGTAAAGTCCCATCCGGACACGAGATGAAGTCTTCAATCTTGTATCTTCATTGTACAACAGTCCGGCCAAAGGATATAGTCCGGCTGTCCGGAGACCCCCTAATCCAGGACTCCCTCATGTTCCCTTTCGCAAAGTCATGAAATTTCACCATTTTCACACGTTTCAGTGTACCACACAAGAACGCATGCATAATTTTGGTGTGTTTGGACACTCGATGCAGTTACTATCATTTTCTCCGTGAAAATACAGAGAAAAGGCCTCCCGGCATGATGCAACTTCTGTTCGTACTTCGATTCCATTGAAATTTGGCATGGGAGACAGTGGGGGTCACTCACACGCGCATGCAAAAGTTGGGTGCATTTCGTCCATGTGGACATGTAGTTGCAGTACAAACGACAGGTATCGGTTTGGGGGGACGGGCATCCACTAGGTGTTCCCTTTCGCAAAGTCATGAAACGTCACCATTTTTTCACACGCTACAGTGTGCCACACAAGCACGCATGCAAAATTTCGGTGCGTTTGGACACTCGATGCATCTACTATCATTTTATTCATGAAAATACAGAGAAAAGGTCTCCCGACATGATGCAACTTCCGTTCTTACTCCGATTCC
>NW_021259272.1:39696-40284 GCF_002162155.2 Triticum dicoccoides | reverse complement strand
CAGGTATCGGTTTGGGGGGACGGGCATCCACTAGGTGTTCCCTTTCGCAATGTCATGAAACGTCACCATTTTTCTCACACGCTACAGTGTGCCACACAAGCACGCATACAAAATTTTGGTGTGTTTGGACACTCGATGCATTTACTATCATTTTCTCTGTGAAAATACAGAGAAAAGGCCTCCTGACGTGATGCAACTTCCGTTTGTACTCCGATTCCGTTGAAATTTGGCGTGGGAGACGGTGGAGGTCACTCACACGCGCATGCAAAAGTTGGGTGCGTTTCGTCCATGTTGACATGTAGTTGCAGTACAAACCTCAAGTATTCGTTTGGGGAGACAGACATCCACTACGTGTTCCCTTTCGCAAAGTCATGAAACGTCACATTTTTTTCACACGCTAGAGTGTGCCACACACGCAGGCATGCAAAATTTCGGTGCGTTTGGACACTCGATGCATTTACTATCATTTTCTCCATGAAAATACGGAGAAAAGGTTTCCCGACATGACGCAACTTCCATTGGTACTTTGATTTCTTTGAAATTTGGCGTGGGAGACGGTGGGGGTCAGTCACATGCGCATGCAAAAGT
>NW_021259272.1:33652-34351 GCF_002162155.2 Triticum dicoccoides | reverse complement strand
ACACTCGATGCATTTACTATCATTTTCTCCGTGAAAATACGGAGAAAAGGTCTCCCCACGTGATGTAACTTCCATTCGTACTCCGATTCCGTTAAAATTTGGCGTTGGAGACGGTGGTGGTCACACACAAGCGCATGAAAAGTTGGGTGTGTTTCATCCATGTTAACATGTAGTTGCAGTACAAACCTCAGGTATCGGTCAGGGGGGACCGGCATCCACTAGGTGTTCCCTTTCGCAAAGTCATGAAACGTCACAATTTTTTTCACACGCTGCAGTGTGCCACACAAGCACGCATGCAAAATTCGGTGTGTTTGGACAATCGATACAATTACTATCATTTTCTCCATGAAAATACGGAGAAAAGGTCTCCTGACATGACGCAACTTCCGTTCGTACTCCTATTCCTTTGAAATTTGGCGTGGGAGACAGTGGGGGTCACTCACACGCACATGCAAAATTTGGTGTGTTTCGTCCAAGTTGACATGTAGTTGCAGTACAAACCTCAGGTATCGGTTTGGGGTGGACGGGCATCAACTAGGTGTTCCCTTTCGCAAAGTCATGAAACATCACCATTTTTTTCGCATGCTACAGTGTGCCACACGAGCACGCATGCATAATTTCGGTGTGTTTGGACACTAGATGCATTTACTATCATTTTCTCCGTGAAAATACGGACAAAAGGTCTCCCGACATGATGCA
>NW_021259272.1:32304-33212 GCF_002162155.2 Triticum dicoccoides | reverse complement strand
ATGCATTTACTATCATTTTCTCCGTGAGAATACAAAGAAAAGGTCTCCAGACGTGACGCAACTTCCGTTCGCATTCCGATTCCGTTGAGATTTGGCATGGGAGACGGTGGGGGTCACTCACACGCGCATGCAAAAGCTGGGTGCATTCCATCCATGTTGAAATATAGTTGCAGTACAAACCTCAGGTATCGGTTTGGGGGGGACGGGCATCCACTAGATGTTCCCTTTCACAAAGTCATGAAACGTCACCATTTTTTTCACACGCAACAGTGTGCCACAGAAGCACGCATCCAAAATTTCAGTGCATTTGGACACTCGATGCATTTACTATCATTTTCTCCGTGAAAATACGGAGAAAAGGTCTCCCCACGTGATGTAACTTCCATTCGTACTCCGATTCCGTTAAAATTTGGCGTTGGAGACGGTGGTGGTCACACACAAGCGCATGAAAAGTTGGGTGTGTTTCATCCATGTTAACATGTAGTTGAAGTACAAACCTCAGGTATCGGTCAGGGGGGGCCGGCATCCACTAGGTGTTCCCTTTCGCAAAGTCATGAAACGTCACAATTTTTTTCACACGCTGCAGTGTGCCACACAAGCACGCATGCAAAATTTCGGTGTGTCTGGACAATCGATACAATTACTATCATTTTCTCCATGAAAATACGGAGAAAAGGTCTCCTGACATGACGCAACTTCCGTTCGTACTCCTATTCCTTTGAAATTTGGCGTGGGAGACAGTGGGGGTCACTCACACGCACATGCAAAATTTGGTGTGTTTCGTCCAAGTTGACATGTAGTTGCAGTACAAACCTCAGGTATCGGTTTGGGGTGGACGGGCATCAACTAGGTGTTCCCTTTCGCAAAGTCATGAAACATCACCATTTTTTTCGCATGCTACAGTGTGC
>NW_021259272.1:32044-32287 GCF_002162155.2 Triticum dicoccoides | reverse complement strand
TACAAACCTGAGGTATCGGTTTGGGGGGACAGGCATCCACTAGGTGTTCCCTTTTGCAAAGTCATGAAACGTCACCATTTTTTTCACACGCTACAGTGTGCCACACAAGCACGCATGCAAAATTTCGGTGCGTTTGGACACTCGATGCATTTACTATCATTTTCTCCATGAAAATACGGAGAAAAGGTCTCCTAACATGACGCAACTTCCGTTCATACTCCGATTCCGTTGGAATTTGGCGTG
>NW_021259272.1:30917-32034 GCF_002162155.2 Triticum dicoccoides | reverse complement strand
CCTTTCGCAAAGTCATGAAACGTTACCATTTTTTTCACACGCTACAGTGTGCCACACAAGAACGCATGAAAAATTTCGGTGCGTTTGGACACTCGATGCATTTACTATCATTTTCTACATGAAAATATGGAGAAAAGGTCTCCCGACATGGCGCAACTTCCGTTCCTACTCTGATTCCGTTGAAATTTGAAGTGGGAGACTGTGGGGGTCACTCACACGCACATGCAAAAGTTGGGTGCGTTTCATCCATGTTGACATGTAGTTGCAGTACAAACCTCAGGTACCAGTTTGGGGGGACGGGTATCCACTAGGTGTTCCCTTTCGCAAAGTCATGAAATGTCACCATTTTTTACACACGCTATATTGTGCCACACAAGCACGCATGCAAAATTTCTGTGCATTTGGACACTTGATGCATTTACTATCATTTTCTCCATCCAAATACAGAGAAAAGGCCTCCCGACATGACACAACTTTCGTTCGTACTCAGATTCCGTTGAAATTTGGCGTGGGAGACGGTGGGGGTCCTCACATGCGCATGCAAATGTTGGGTGTGTTTCGTCCATGTTGAGATGTAGTTGCATTGCAAACGTCACATATCGGTTTGGGGGTACAGGCACCCACTAGGTGTTCCCTTTCTCAAAGTCATGAAACATCACAATTTTTCACACGCTACAGTGTCCCACACAAGCATGCATGCAAAATTTAGGTGCGTTTGGACACTCGATGCATTTACTATCATTTTCTCAATGAAAATATAGAGAAAACGCCTCTCGACATGACGCAACTTCCGTTCGTACTCCGATTCCGTTGAAATTTGGCGCGGGAGACGATGGGGGTCACTCACACACGCATGCAAAAGTTGGGTGCGTTTCGTCCATGTTCACATGTAGTTGCAGTACAAACGTCTAGTATCGGTTTGGGGGGACAGGCATCCACTAGGTGTTCCATTTTGCAAAGTCATGAAATGTCACCATTTTTCACACGCTACAGTGTGCCACACAAGCACGCAAGCAAAATTTCCGTGCGTTTAGACACTCGATGAATTTACTATCATTTTCTCCATGAAAATACAGAGAAAAGGTCTCCCGACATGACGCAACTTCCGTTCGTACTC
>NW_021259272.1:28016-28726 GCF_002162155.2 Triticum dicoccoides | reverse complement strand
CATGGGAGACGGTGGGGTTCACTCATACGCGCATGCAAAAGTTGGGTGCGTTTCCTCCATGTTGACATGTAGTTGCTGTACAAACCTCAGGTAACGGTTTGGGGGACGGGCATCCACTAGGTGTTCCCTTTCACAAATTCATGACACGTCACAATTTTTTCCACACGCTACAGTGTGCCACACAAGCACGCATGCAAAATTTCGGTGCGCTTCGACACTTGATGCATTTACTATCATTTTCTCCGTGAAAATATGGAGAAAAGGTCTCCCGACATTACGCAACTTCCGTTCGTACTCAGATTCCGTTGAAATTTGGCGTGGGAGACGGTGGGGGTAACTCACACGCGCATGCAAAAGTTGGGTGCATTTCGTCCATGTAGACATGTAGTTGCAGTTCAAACCTCAGGTATCGCTTTGGAGGGGCGGGCATCCACTAGGTGTTCCCTTTCGCAAAGTCATGAAACGTCACCATTTTTTTCACACGCTACAGTGTGCCACACAAGCACGCATGCAAAATTTCGGTGTGTTTGGACACTCGATGCATTTACTATCATTTTCTCCGTCAAAATACGGAGAAAAGGCCTCCCGACATGACACAACTTCCGTTCGTACTCCGATTCCGTTGAAATTTGGTGTGGGTGACGGTGGGGGTCACTCACACGCGCATGAAAAAGTTGGGTGCGTTTCGTCCATGTGGACATGTAGTTGCA
>NW_021259272.1:25373-27880 GCF_002162155.2 Triticum dicoccoides | reverse complement strand
CGTCACCATTTTTTCAGATGCTACAGTGTGCCACACAAGCACGCATGCAAAATTTCGGTGCGTTTGGACACTCGATGCATTTACTATCATTTTCTCCGTGAAAATACGGAGAAAAGGTCTCCCAACGTGACGCAAATTCCGTTCGTACTCCGATTCCGTTGAAATTTGGCGTGGGAGACGGCGGGGGTAACTCACACGCGCATGCAAAAGTTGGGTGCGTTTCGTCCATGTTGACATGTAGTTGTAGTACAAACCTCATGTATCAGTTTGGGGGGACGTGCATCCACAAGGTGTTCCCTTTCGCAAAGTCCTGAAATATTAACAATTTTTTCACATGCTATAGTGTGCCACACATTCACGCATGGAAAATTTTGGTGCGCTTGGACACTCAACGCATTTACTATCATTTTCTCTGTCAAAATACGGGGAAAAGGTCTCCCGACGTGACACAACTTCCGTTCATACTCCGATTCCGTTGAAATTTGGCATGGGAAACGGTGGAGGTCACTCACACGCGCATGCAAAAGTTGGGTGTGTTTCGTCCAAGTTGACATGTATTCGCACAACAAACCTCAGGTATCGGTTTTGGGGGACGGGCATCCACTAGGTGTTCCCTTTTGCAAAGTCATGAAACGTCACCATTTTTTTCACATGGTATAGTGTGCCACACAAGCCCGTATGCAAAATTTCGGTGCGTTTGGACACTTGATGCATTTACTATCATTTTCTCCGTGAAAATACGGAGAAAAGGTCTCCCGACGTGACGCATCTTCCGTTTGTACTCCGATTCCATTGAAATTTGGTGTGGGAGACCGTGGGGGTCACTCACACGCGCATGCAAAAGTTGTGTGTGTTTCGTCCATGTGGACATGTAGTTGCAGTACAAATGTCAGGTATCGGTTTGGGGGACGGGCATCCACTAGGTGTTCCCTTCCGCAAAGTCATGAAACGTCACCATTTTTTACACACGCTACAGTGTGCCAGACAAGAACGCATGCAAAATTTCGGTAAGTTTGGACACTGGATGCATTTACTATCATTTTCTCCGTGTAAAATACAGAGAAAAGGCCTCCCGACATGACACAACTTGTGTTCGTACTCCGATTCCGTTGAAATTTGGCGTGGGAGATGGTGGGGGTCACTCACACGCGAATGCAAAAGTTGGGTGCGTTTCATCCATGTTGACGTGTAGTTGCAGCACAAACCTCAGGTATCGGTTTTGGGGGGACGGGCATCCACTAGGTGTTCCCTTTCGCAAAGTCATGAAACGTCAACATTTTTTTCACACACTACAGTGTGCCACACGAGCACACATGCGAAATTTCAGTGTGTTTGGACACTCGATGCATTTACTGTCATTTTCTCCATGAAAATACGGGGAAAAGGTCTCCCGTCATGATGCAACTTCCGTTCGTACTCCGATTATGTTGAAATTTGGCGTGGGAGACGGTGGGAGTCACACACACGCGCATGCAAAAGTTGGGTGAGTTACCTCCATGTTGACATGTAGTTGCCGTACAAATCTCAGGTATCGGTTAGGGGGGAGGGCATCCACTAGGTGTACCCTTTCGCAAAGTCATGAAACGTCATAATCTTTTCCACATGCTACAGTGTGCCACACAAGCACGCATGCAAAACTTCGGTGCGTTTGGACACTCGATGCATTTACTATCATTTTCTACATGAAAATATGGAGAAAAGGTCTCCTAATGTGACACAACTTCCGTTCGTACTCCGATTCCGTTGATATTTGGCGTGGGAGTCGGTGGGGGTCACTCACACGCGCATGGAAAAGTTGGGTGCGTTTCGGCCATGTTGACATGTAGTTGCAGTACAAACCTTAGGAATCGGTTTGGGGGGACGGGCATCCACTAGGTGTTCCCTTTCTCGAAGTCGTTAATCATCACCATTTTTTCACACGCTACAGTATGCCACACAAGCACGCATGCAAAATTTCGGTGAGTTTGGACACTCGATGCATTTACTATCATTTTCTCCGAAAATACGGAGAAAAGGTCTTCCGCCATGACGCAGCTTCCGTTCGTACTCCGATTCCGTTGAAAATTGGCGTGGGCGACGGTGGGTATCAGTCACACACTCATGCAAAATTTGGTGCGTTTCGTCCAAGTTGACATGTAGTAGAAGTACAAACCTCAGGTATCCGTTTGGGGGGACGGGCATCCACTACTTGTTCCCTTTCGCAAAGTCATGAAACGTCACCACTTTATTTCACATGGTACAGTGTGCCAAATAAGCACGCATGGAAAATTTCGGTGCGTTTGGACACTCGATGCATTTACTATCATTTTCTCCGTGAAAATACGGAGAAAAGGTCTCCCGACGTGACGCAACTTCCGTTCATACTCCGATTCCATTGGAATTTGGCATGGGAGATGGTGGGGGTCACTCACACGCGCATGCAAAAACTGGGTGCGTTTCGTCCATGTTGACATGTAGTTTCAGTACAAACCTCAGGTATCGGTTTGGGGGACGGGCATCCACTAGGT
>NW_021259272.1:24093-24481 GCF_002162155.2 Triticum dicoccoides | reverse complement strand
CACACAAGCACGCATGCAAAATTTCGGTGTGTTTGGACACTCGATGCATGTACTATCATTTTGTCCGTGGAAAATGCAGAGAAAAGGCCTCCCGACATGACACAACTTCCGTTCGTACTCCAATTCTGTTGAAATTTGGCGTGGGAGATGGTGGGGGTCACTCACACGCGAATGCAAAAGTTGGGTGCGTTTCGTCCATGTTGACGCGTAGTTGAAGTACAAACCTTAGGTATCGGTTTGGGGGGACGGGCATCCACTAGGTGTTCCCTTTCGCAAAGTCATGAAACGTCAACATTTTTTCACACGCTACAGTGTGCCACACGAGCACACATGCAAAATTTTGGTGCGTTTGGACACACGATGCATTTACTATCATTTTCTCCATGAA
>NW_021259272.1:21005-23681 GCF_002162155.2 Triticum dicoccoides | reverse complement strand
CGGTTATGTTGAAATTTGGCGTGGGAGACGGTGGGGGTCACTCACACGTGCATGCAGAAGTTGGGTGAGTTTCCTCCATGTTGACATGTAGTTGCCGTACAAATATCAGGTATCGGTTAGGCGGGCAGGCATCCACTAGGTGTACCCTTTCGCAAAGTCATGAAACGTCAAAATCTTTTCCACATGCTACAGTGTGCCACACAAGCACACATGCAAAACTTCGGTGCGTTTGGACACTCGATGTATTTACTATCATTTTCTCCATGTAAATACGGAGAAAAGGTCTCCTGACGTGACACAACTTCCGTTCGTACTCCGATTCCGTTGAAATTTGGCGTGGGAGTCGGTGGGGATCACTCACACGCGCATGAAAAAGTTGGGTGCGTTTCGGCCATGTTGACATATAGTTGCAGTACAAACATTAGGAATCGGTTTGGGGGGACGGGCATCCACTAGGTGTTCCCTTTCTCGAAGTCGTGAATCATCACCATTTTTTCACATGCTACAGTATGCCACACAAGCACGCATGCAAAATTTCAGTGTGTCCGGACACTCAATGCATTTACTATCATTTTATCCGAAAATACGGAGAAAAGGTCTCCCGACATGACGCAACTTCCATTCGTACTCCGATTCCGTTGAAAATTGGCGTGGGCGACGGTGGGTGTCAGTCACACACTCATGCAAAATTTGGTGCATTTCGTCCAAGTTGACATGTAGTTGCAGTACCAACCTCAGGTATCCGTTTGGGGGGACGGGCATCCTCTACGTGTTCCCTTTCGCAAGGTCATGAAACGTCACCACTTTATTTCACACGGTATAGTGTGCCACATAAGCACGCATGGAAAATTTCGGTGCGTTTGGACACTCGATGCATTTACTATCATTTTCTCCATGAAAATACGGAGAAAAGGTCTCCCGACGTGACGCAACTTCCGTTCATACTCCGATTCTGTTGGAATTTGGCGTGGGAGATGGTGGGGGTCACTCACACGCGCATGCAAAAGCTGTGTGCGTTTCCTCCATGTTGACATGTAGTTTTAGTACAAACCTCAGGTATCGGTTTGGGAGGACTGGCATGCCCTAGGTGTTCCCTTTCGCAAAGTCATGAAACGTCACCATTTTTCTTGCACACGCTATAGTGTGCTGCACAAGCACGCATGCAAAATTTCAGTGTGTTTGGACACTCGATGCATTTACTATCATTTTCTCCATGAAAATACGGTGAAAAGGTCTCCCGACGTGACGCAACTTCCGTTCGTTCTCCGATTCCGTTTGAATTTGGCGTGGGAGACGGTGGGGGTCACTCACACGCGCATGCAAAAGTTGGGTGCGTTTCTTCCATCTTATCATGTAGTTGCAGTACAAACCTCACATATCGGTTTGGGGGACGGGCATCCACTAGGTGTTCCCTTTCGCAAAGTCATGAAACATTAACATTTTTTCACACGCTATAGTGTGCAACACAAGCACAAATGCAAAATTTCGGTGCGTTTGGACACTCAATGCATTTACTATCATTTTCTTTGTGAAAATACAGAGAAAAGGTCTCCCAACGTGACACAACTTCCGTTCGTACTCCGATTCCGTTGAACATCGGCGTGGGAGACGGTGGGTGTCACTCAAATGAGTATGCAAAAGTTGGGTGCGTTTCGTCCACGTTGACATGTAGTTCCAGTACAAACCTCAGGTATCAGTTTGGGGGGACGGGCATCCACTAGGTGTTCCCTTTCACAAAGTCATGAAACGTCACAATTTTTTGCACATGCTACAGTGTGCCACACAAGCACGCATTCAAAAATTTGGTGCGTTTGGACACTTGATGCATTTACTATCATTTTCTCCGTGAAAATACAAAGAAAAGGTCTCTCGACGTGACGCAACTTCCGTTCGCATTCCGATTCCGTTGAAATTTGGCATGGGAGACGGTGGGGGTCACTCACAGGCGCATGCAAAAGCTGGGTGCATTCCATCCATGTTGAAATATAGTTGCAGTACAAACCTCAGGTATCTGTTTGGGGGGGACGGGCATCCACTTGGTGTTCCCTTTTGCAAAGTCATGAAACGTCACCATTTTTTTCACACGCAACAGTGTGCCACACAAGCACGCATCCAAAATTTCAGTGCGTTTGGACACTCGTTGCATTTACTATCATTTTGTCCGTGAAAATACGGAGAAAAGGTCTCCCCACGTGATGCAACTTCCATTCATACTCCGATTCTGTTCAAATTTGGTGTTGGAGATGGTGGTGGTCACACACAAGCGCATGCAAAAGTTGGGTGTGTTTCATCCATGTTAACATGTAGTTGCAGTACAAACC
This sequence comes from Triticum dicoccoides, assembly GCF_002162155.2. NCBI lineage: Eukaryota > Viridiplantae > Streptophyta > Magnoliopsida > Poales > Poaceae > Triticum > Triticum dicoccoides. The sequence goes on along the minus strand of NW_021259272.1, from coordinate 21,360 downwards.
TTAGGTATCGGTCAGGGGGGACGGGCATCCACTAGGTGTTCCCTTTCGCAAAGTCATGAAACGTCACCATTTTTTTCACACGCTACAGTGTGCCACACAAGCACGCATGCAAAATTTCGGTGTGTTTGGACACTCGATGCATTTACTATCATTTTCTCCGTGAAAATACGGAGAAAAGGTCTCCTGACATGACGCAAGTTCCGTTCGTACACCTATTCCTTTGAAATTTGGCGTGGGAGATGGTGGGGGTCACTCACACGCGCATGCAAAAATTTGGTGTGTTTTGTCCAAGTTGACATGTAGTTGCAGTACAAACCTCAGGTATCGGTTTGGGGTGGACGGGCATCAACTAGGT
>NW_021259272.1:8565-19151 GCF_002162155.2 Triticum dicoccoides | reverse complement strand
GCAAAGTCATGAAACGTCACCATTTTTTTCACACGCTACAGTGTGCTACACAAGCACGCATGCAAAATTTAGGTGTGTTTGGACACTCGATGCATTTACTATCATTTTCTCCATGAAAATATGGAGAAAAGGTCTCCCAACATGATGCAACTTCCGTTCGTACTCCAATTCCATTGAAATTTGGCGTGGGAGACGGTGGGGGTCACTCACACGCGCATGCAAAATTTGGTGCGTTTCCTCCAAGTTGACATGTACTTGCAGTACAAACCTCAGGTATCAGTTTGGGGGGACGGGCATCCACTAGGTGTTCCCTTTCGCAAAGTCATTAAACGTCACATTTTTTTCACACGCTATATTGTGCCACACAAGCACGCATGCAAAATTTCGGTGTCTTTGGACACTCCATGCATTTACTATCATTTTCTCCATGTAAATACGGAGAAAAGCTCCCCCGACGTGACGCAACTTCCGTTCGAACTCTGATTCCATTGAAATTTGGCATGGGAGACGGTGGGGGTCACTCACATGCGCATGCAAAAGCTGGGTGCGTTTCGTCCTTGTTAACATGTAGTTGCAGTACAAACCTCAGATATCGGTTTGGGGGACGGGCATCCACTAGGTGTTACCTTTCGCAAAGTCATGAAACAACACCATTTTTGTTCACACGCTGCAGTGTGCCACACAAGCACGCATGCAAAATTTTGGTGCGGATGGACATTCGATGCATTTACTATCATTTTCTCCGTGAAAATACGGAGAAAAGGTCTCCCGACATGACGCGACTTTAGTTCGTACTCCAATTCCGTTGAAATTTGGTGTGGGTGACGGTGGGGGTCACTCACACGCACATGCAAAAGTTAGGTGCGTTTCATCCATGTTGACATGTAGTTGCACTATAGACTTCAGGTATCGGTTTGGGGGGACGGGCATCCACTAGGATTTCCCTTACGCGAAGTCATGAAACGTCACCATTTTTTTCACACACTACAGTGTGCCACACAGGCACGCATGCAAAATTTCGGTGCGTTTGTGCACTAGATTCATTTACTATTATTTTCTCCATGAAACTACGGAGAAAAGGTCTCCCGACGTGACGCAACTTTCGTTCGTACTCCGATTCCGTTGAAATTTGGCGTGGGAGACGATGGTTGTCGGTGTCAAAACCGGCGGATCTCGGGTAGGGTGTCCCGAACTGTGCGTCTAAGGTGGTAGGTAACAGGAAGCAGGGGACACGATGTTTACCCATGTTCGGGCCCTCTTGATGGAGGTAATACCCTACGTCCTACTTGATTGTTCTTGATGATATGAGTATTACAAGAGTTGATCTACCACGAGATCGTAGAGGCTATAACCCTAGAAGCTAGCCTATGGTATGATTGTATATTGTCCGACGGACTAAACCCTCCGGTTTATATAGACACCAGAGGGGGCTAGGGTTACACAAGGTCAGTTACAAGGGAGGAGATATACATATCCGTATTGCCAAGCTTGCCTTCCACGCCAAGTAGAGTCCCATCCGGACACGGGACGAAGTCTTCAATCTTGTATCTTCATAGTCCAACAGTCCGGCCAAAGGATATAGTCCGGCTGTCCGGAGACCCCCTAATACAGGACTCCCTCAGTAGCCCCTGAACCAGGCTTCAATGACGAAGAGTCCGGCGCGCAATTTTTTCTTCGGCATTGCAAGGCAGGTTCCTCCTCCGAATACTCCATGGAAGATTTTCAACACAAGGATAGTGTCCGGCCCTGCAAAAATAATTTCCACATACCACCGTAGAGAGAATAATATTTCCACAGATCTAATCTGCTGACATGTTTTGACAGCACGGCATCACGCCATGGCCTGATCATTATTCGAACCGTTTTTCTCAACCAGCACTGCACATATCACGAGGCGGTTTTCTTGACACGTCTTGTCAAAGTAGAGATCGTGTTCCCCTTATTACGGGATTCTCATCAATACGGGCGTGGGTAACCCAACCGCGCCATCAATTACGACGCTTGGGGAATAAGCGATTTTGCTAGGCAAGTGGGGAGGCGCATTGCCTCTTCTGCCCTTATAAAGGGATTAGGATTCACTCTTTTTACCCACGCCTTATTCCTCCTTGCTTACCCATCCTGGCACACTCGAGCTCCAGCGCCCAAGTTCGCGTCTTTCTTCTCAAACCACTCCAAGCATGTCCGGAGTGGGAGGCAAGTGGATGGTCTCCTCCGTCACAGAGGAGAACATCACAAAGTTATGGGAAGTCAGATATCTGTCTGCGGATATCGCGCACCGGCTGCCAGATGCAGGGCAGATCATCCCTACGCCCGAACCCCATGAGAGGGTAGTTTTCCTTACCGACTTCGTCCGCGGACTGTGATTTCCCCTCCACCCGTTCGTCCGCGGGCTCATGTTCTACTACGGGCTGGATTTTCATGATCTGGCCCCCAATTTCATCCTCAACATCTCGGCATTTATCGTCGTGTGCGAGGACTTCCTCCGCATCAAGCCCCATTTTGGCATGTGGACGAAGAACTTCAATGTCAAACCAAAGGTGGTGGTCGGCCAGCAAGCAGAGTGCGGAGGCGCCATGGTGGGCAAGATGCCTAACGTCACCTGGCTCGAAGGCCCCTATGTGGAGACCATAAAGGGGTGGCAATCGAGGTGGTTCTACATCACCGAGCCACGTGACACCAACTGGGCGGCGGGCCCCAAATTTCGATCCGGAATCCCCACACGGCTCAGTTCCTGGAAAGAGAAGGGCCTGTCCTGGGGTTCTTCGATAGAGCTGACCGGACTACAGACCTGGATCAGGAACATGATGAGCAAGAAAATCAAGCTTGTTAACATGGTCCAGGTCATGCTCTTCCGCCGGATTCTCCTGTGTCAATGACGGGCATTCAATTTGTGGGAGTCTAACCCGGCCAAGCACCAGACGCTGCGAGAGCTCTATGACACGACGCACAAGGACGTCTGGAGGGTGTTGTTCAAGGGCGCCGAGGTACCTCCTTCCCTCTCCGAGGACCGCGGACTCAGCGCAAAGCGCCATGCTAATCCGGTAAGTTTCGATATCTCACAGGGTATTTATTTGCCCCAGTTAAATCTTGTGCGGGATCTAAACTTCCATGTCATTATCAGGACTAGATAAAGAGAGCGGAGGAGCTCGATTGCCCAGCCCCCTGCCTGAAGATCCGGCAGATGCTCTCCTAACGGAGATGCTGGCTCCGGAACCTTACGAGGTGCCGGCAAAGAAGGCCAAGAAGAAGGCCACGGGGACCCGAAAGGGTCTCCGGCGCAAGGTTGTATCGGACTCATCGTCCGATGACTCCGACTCACACTCCTCCCACAAAAACGAGGAGGAGGAGGAGGAGGAGAGTTCTCCCCCCCAGCCGGGGGAGACAAGAAAAGGAAGGCCGACCCAACCGGGGAGGCCGAAGGGTCCAAGAAGGGCAAGACCCTCCCTCCGGACTGCTCCACGATGGCCGCGTACAGCGGCAATGATTGGCTACCCAGGGTCAAGCCCCTGGCGAAGTCGTAAGTATCCGGACACAATAGTAATTCATGGTATTTTGTAGTGCACTGCTTCTTCTCATGCCGAACATGATTGTGCAGTTCGTCCCGAGCTCATCTCGACGCAACTTCGTCGAGCGGTTCATTGGACTCGTCGGATATGAACAGCGGTTCACTTCCGACTGCCTCCACTCCTTGCCTTGTGGACAACGTCGAGGTGTTGTCTCAACAGGCACCGGGCCAAGGGGAGGCAGTCCTGGGGGCACCTCGAGGCGACCTTCCAGACCTTGGGCGCAAAGGGAGCCGGACTCCCATGGGCTCCAGGTTTGGCCCCCAGCCGAACACTACACCGGAATCTTCGGTGGTTCCGGACTCTGGCGGGCGACCCCCCCTTAAGGGGGGCAAGCCGCCCGTGTCGGTGTCCTCTGTCTATCCAGAGGCACCAGACAACTTGCTGGAAGCGCTTTGCGGTGCTTCCATCGATGACGAGCACTACACTATCATGAGTTTGGTGATCGAGAAAGTTCAGTCCGCCAAGAACAGACTGACTGAAGCTTGCACCAGCCTCCTAACAGGCTTTGAGGTAAGCAATGAAGACATAGGAAAATATGCCCACATGGATACTAGAGCTTAATGCTCCGTTCGGCGTTTGGAAAGAAAGGCCGAATAGAGGATCAAATGATAACTCAGGAGTCTAATCAGAAAAATGTCTATGTGTATGTGCAGGCTTCACTGCTGGCTGCTGCTGCACGTATTGCGGAGGTCTCTGTGCTGAAGCAGGACCTAGAGCGGTCCAAGGATGAGCTCGGCCTTACCATGAGGCAGCTCGAGGAGAGCAAAGGTAAGAAATACCCTATTCTATATATTTAAAAAGAAATTCGGATGTAAAGTAATAGGATCATCATGGATTTGCCAGGGGCCACGACCGAAGTGGCAACCCTGAGGAAGGCGTTGTCCGAGGCCGAAGACAAAGCGGCCAAGGAGTGCATTGAACGGGAGAAGCAAGAAGCCCAAGTAGGCAAGGTGCAGCAAGAGCTCGATGCTCTTGCCAAAAAGCACGAGTCCTTGGAGCTTGATTCTAAGACACGAGAGTCCGGGCTCGCGCAGGCGCTTGAAAGCGTCCGGAGCGCCAAGGCCGAAGCACACAAGGCCCTCCACGAGATTGATGCGGTGAAGAAGATAGCAGCGGGTAAGGCATTCATAATACAAAGCAAGCATGTGAAGGAGACTTTCCTTTTTCTTACCCGAGTTCGGAGTTCTCCAGGAGCATTTGCAGATCTTCCCCGTAGTGTATTGGATGCCGTGGAGTTTTACCAAGCTGAGGAGGGGAGCTCGACAGAGAAGTTGTTCTGGTCTCAGTATACTGGGACCGAACACCCCGTGCCCTTGAGCGACCAGCTGAAGCAGTTGGTCGAGCTTCACAAGGCGGCCGAACAAGCCATGAGGGGCCTTATAGTCCGGATGTGGCCTGGTGAGCCCCTGTCCGGCAGCTACTTCGGTCTGTTAAGGCGGCTCGTCGACGCCTGCCCACGGCTTGAAGTCATAAAGCGGTCCGTCTGCATTGAGGGTGCGCGCAGGGCTTTTGCCCGGGCGAAGGTGCACTGGGCAAAGCTGGACGCTGTGAAGCTGGTGAAGGAGGGGCCGCCGGAGGGCAAGGAGCATCGCTGCCCCGAGAAGTACTATGAGAGTGTCCTGAAGGGTTCCCGCCTTGTGGCGGATGAGTGTGCCAAGGATGTAATTTTTGAATGAACATGCTCATGTGATCCTGTAATATGAAACGAGTTCATTTGCGCCATGCGATGCTTTTTTAATTTAAAATATTACCTTTTGTGTGGCCATTTATAACATCTGAGAGTTGTCCAGTCGTCGGCTTCTTCCCCCATGTAACTAGTACTGGGGTGTTCGGGATAAACCTGAGCACTCTTTACCCCAATTTTGGGTCCTTCAAGGGAGCTGTTCAACGCAACGAACCAGGCAATCGGACTATAATGCTTTATCACTCTCACTTAGCCATAGAAGTCTATAATTTTAAATTTTGGCGAAGCCCCTGGTAGTCGGAAGGCCGAATTTGGGGCGCTATACACGCCTAAGCCAGACAAGGCCGACTCCTCGCCCGAAGCGAAAAATTCTTTAAGGACTTGAGACCTCTCGAATAGCGACCAGTCTCTCGCCTTATCATGATAGTCAGTTTTCGGCTTTATCTACTGAGGTGCTCATCCGGAAGAACCGGGACACAATCGCAGTAGTTCTCCCACCGCTACCTTAGCCGATATAGCAGAACGTAAGGTACCAAAGCATGGGAGCCGGGAAAACCCAACATTTGACCAAAGACATGATTCAGAGCTGATGCATATAATGCTATAAGTTCGGGGTGCCGCACTGTCAAAAGTGTTCGGACTTCTTGCGTCGTATTATGGGGTAAACGAAAGCCCCTGGCATACTGACTGTACCCGAACGTGCGGGTGCGGATTGTCGTAAATGGACATATAAGAGAGAGAGAGAGAGAAGGTTTAAATAATGCAATGATAGAATAATGATATGCATTGTTATTTAAATAATACGTCAAAGCGTACTGGTATAAGTAGTGCAATAAGCAGAAAGTAGGACAGTTCGAATGTCCTATCCCAGGGCAAGCTGCGCATAGATAGTGAAAAACGGGTATATCAATTATTATTAGAGACCACCTAGGGGTTCCCGTGTTCATCCTAGCTTCTTGCTGCCTTGGTTGTTGCTTCCGGAATGTGTCCGGCAATCATACTACTGGAAAAAGGGCTTCCAGACAGTTATGCCCTAAAAGAGAAAAGGAATGATAAAGGTATACAGCCCCTAGGGCGGTTAAGCCGCATTGCGGGACGTGCCCTGATCGTGCCCCCACCTATGTCCATGGTATTTTCAGTGCGTAGTTATGTACGTGCGGCAGGGATTTCGTCGCTTGACTGGGACTGGGACGGGGGCCGAATTTCTAGGCGAGATCTGCACGTGCCAGGCGATCCTGTTGCAGCTTGTTCTGGACTCGCTTGAAGGTGTCCGGAGGCTGTGACGTCGAATTAGTGGTCTCCCTTAAAAGGCTGCTTTGTGCTTCTGCTGCAAGGGCCGCAGTGTGCTCTTCCGTGCGGAGCGGGCGTTCTGTGTTTCCATTTATCGTTATGACCCCCCTAGGTCCTGGCATCTTGAGCTTGAGGTATGCGTAATGTGGCACTGCATTAAATTTTGCGAATGTTGTTCGTCCGAGCACTGCGTGATAGCCACTGCGAAACGGGACGATATCGAAGATTAACTCCTCGCTTCGGAAGTTGTCCGGTGATCAGAAGACCACTTCAAGTGTGATTGAGCCTGTGCAATGGGCCTCTACACCTGGGATGACGCCTTTAAAGGTGGTTTCGCTAGGTTTGATCCTCGAGGGATCGATACCCATTTTTCGCACTGTATCCTGATAGAGCAGGTTCAGGCTGCTGCCGCCGTCCATAAGGACTCGAGTGAGGTGAATCCGTCGATGATGGGGTTTAGGACTAGTGTGGCGGATCCGCCATGATGGATGCTAGTGGGGTGCTCCCTGCGATCAAAGGTGATCGGGCAAGCAGACCATGGGTTGAACTTTGGGGCGACGGGCTCCATCGCATAGACGTCCCTTAGTGCACGCTTCCGCTCCCTCTTGGGAATGTGGGTTGTGTATATCATGTTCACCATCTTCACTTGTGGGGGGAACCCCTTCTGTCCTCCTGTGTTCGGCGGCCAGGGCTCCTCCTCGTCATCACTATGCAGCCCCTTGTCCTTGTTTTTGGCGTTTAACTTGCTGGCCTGCTTAAACACCCAGCATTCTCTGTTGGTGTGATTGGCTGGCTTGTCAGGGGTGCCGTGGATTTGAATGAGCGATCCAGTATGCGATCCAAACTGGACAGAGCCGGAGTACTTCTTTTAAATGGCTTTTTCCGCTGACCGGATCTAGAGCCTCTGAATCCGGCATTGACTGTCGTATCTTCTGTGTTATCGTCGTTATTGCGGCGCTTTGGTCTATTACGACGTTGCCTACCGTTGGCATCTTTGGTATCCGAAGTGCCCGGATTCCTCGATGTGTTGTTGCTGCGAGCCAGCCAGCTATCCTCGCCCACACAAAAGCGGGTCATCAGTGTTGTGAGGGCTGCCATAGATTTCGGCTTCTCCTGGCCAAGGTGGCGAGCCAGCCATTCGTCACAGATGTTATGCTTGAATGCCGCTAGGGCCTATGCATACGGACAATTGACAATTTGGTTTTTCTTAGTCAGGAACCGTGTCCAGAATTGTGTGGCCGATTCCCCTGGCTGTTGGGTTATATGGCTCAAGTCGTCAGCATCCGGTGCCCACACATAAGTGCCCTGGAAGTTGTCCAGGAATGTGTCTTCCAGATCCTCCCAACTGCCTACGGAGTCTGCTGGCAAGTAGTTCAGCCAATGCCGAGCTGGTCCTTTGAGTTTTAGTGGGAGGTACTTGATGGCATGTAGATCATCGCCGCGAGCCCTGTGGATGTGAAGGAGGAAATCCTCAATCCATACAGCGGGATTTGTTGTGCCATCGTATGATTCGATATTTACGGGTTTGAAACCCTCCGAGAATTCATGATTCATAACTTCATCAGTGAAGCATAGGGGGTGTGCGGCGCCTCTATGTCGGGCTATATCCCGACACAGTTTGTATGAGTCTTGTCTGCTGTATTCGGCCCGGCCAGATTTACTCTTGGTGTATCCGACGCGACGATCATCGTCCCGTGTTGGCGCGTGTGCCTGTGACCCATATATTGACCTTGCGATTTTTGACTTATTGTCCAATACGTCTCGCAGGTCCCCTGTGTTACCCCGGGCCTTAGTATTTTTGATTGAGTAGCGGCGGGGTGCAGGCTGAACTTCAGGCTAAAACGCCTCTCTGGCTCGGCCACGTAGTGTCCGGTCAGTCGCATCGTACACTGGTGGATGAGGTTTCAATGCTTCCTCCTCGAGGTGAGATAGCAACCTGCGTTTTGGGTAACTTTTGGGTAACTTCGGTCCATCTGTCTGCTAGCAAGTCTTGATCAGCTTGAAGCTGTTGCTGCTTTTTCTTCAGGCTATTTGTCGTGGTCATAAGTCGGCGCTTGAAGCTCTCTTGCTTGACGGGGTCCTCAGGCACGATAAATTCTTCGTCGCCGAGGCTCGCCTCGTCTTCAGAGAGAGGCATGTAATTGTCCTCCTCCGGTTCTCCATCAGCTGCCCGCTCTGGAGGGCTAGCTTGTTCGTCCTCCGGCTCTACATCGTGTTGGAGGGGATTGTTGTTGCCTTCGGCACTATCCGGAGTGTTACTATATCCTGTGCCGGTATCACTACTTTTGTTGTGGCGGGACTTAAAGCGGCACCGCTGATGTCGGCGCTTGGGTTGCTTCTTGGAGGGGTCATCCTCCACTGTTTCGTCGCCATTGCCTTCTTTGGGGGTGTCCACCATGTATATATCATATGCTGAGGTGGTGGTCCAGCGCCCTGTGGGCGGTGGTTCCTATTCGTCTCCTGCATCATCGTCCATACCGTGGAAGTCTTCAGAGTCAAAGTCGAGCATGTCGGTTAAGTCGTCGACAGTGGCTACTAAGTGGGTGGTGGGTGGGCAGTGAATTTCTTCGTCGTCCGCATCCCATGCTAGCCGGACATAGTTCGGCTAAGGTTCTCCTGACAGGGAGAGAGACCTTAATGAATTTAGCACATCGCCGAAAGGTGAGTGCTGAAAGATATATGTGGAGGTGAACTCCATAATCAGCGCCCAATCGGATTGTATGGGTGCGGATGCAGGCGGCTCGGAGTCCGTGGCCGGAGAAGAATCTAGTGGTTCGGCGACACGACTCTCGTAAGGGGTGAAGTCAGTATCCGGCTCTATCACCACTGAGAGTGCGGCCTCCATGGCGGGGTCTATCCCTCCGCTCTCGGATGGCGCGATTTCCTCGGGATTGATGGCCGAAGTAGTTGCAGATGCGATCTCCCGAACATTGTCCGACGGCAGAGTTACATCAAGCTCGTCACGACTGTGCGGCACACCTGACATGGGTTCGAATCCGTCGAAGATCAAGTCTCCGTGGATGTCGGCCGTGTAGTTCAAGTTTCCGAATCTGACCTGATGGCCAAGGGCGTAGCTCTCGATCTACTCCAGATGGCCAAGCGAATTGGCCCGCAGTGCGAAGCCACCGAATACAAGGATCTACCCGTGGAGGAAAACCTCGCCCTGGACCGCATTGCTAGCGATGATTGAAGGAGCCATCAAGCCTTACGGTGACCACACAGTGGAACTCTCAATGAAAGCACCAAAGTCGGTGTCAAAACCGGCGGATCTCGGGTAGGGGACCGAATTGTGCGTCTATGGCAGATGGTAACAGGAAGCAGGGGACACGATGTTTACCCAGGTTCGGGCCCTCTTGATGGAGGTAATACCCTACGTCCTGCTTGATTGTTCTTGATGATAAGAGTATTACAAGAGTTGATCTACCACGAAATTGTAGAGGCTAAACCCTAGAAGCTAGCCTATGGTATGATTGTATGTTGTCCTATGGACTAAACCCTCCGGTTTATATAGACACTGGAGGGGGCTAGGGTTACACAAGGTCGGTTACAAGGGAGGAGATATACATATCCGTATTGCCTAGCTTGCCTTCCACGCGAAGTAGAGTCCCATCCGAACACGGGACGAAGTCTTCAATCTTGTATCCTCATAGTCCAACAGTCCGGCCAAAGGATATAGTCCGGCTGTCCGGAGACCCCCTAATCCAGGACTCCCTCAGTGGTGGTCACTCACACGCGCATGCAAAAGTTGGGTGCGTTTTGTCCATGTTGACATGTAGTTGCAGCACAAACCTCAGGTATCGCCTTGGGGGGACGGGCATCCACTAGGTGTCCCCTTTCGCAAAGTCATGAAACGTTACCATTTTTTCTCACGCTACATTGTGCCACACAAGAACGCATGCAAAATTTTGGTGTGTGTGGACACTCGATGCATTTACTATCATTTTCTCCATGAAAATACAGAGAAAAGGCCTCCCGACATGACACAACTTCCGTTCGTACTCCGATTCCATTGAAATTTGGTGTGGGTGACGGTGGGGGTCACTCAC
>NW_021259272.1:0-722 GCF_002162155.2 Triticum dicoccoides | reverse complement strand
CAACTTCCGTTCGTACTCCGATTCCGTTGATATTTGGCGTGGGAGTCGGTGGGGGTCACTCACACGCGCATGGAAAAGTTGGGTGCGTTTCGGCCATGTTGACATGTAGTTGCAGTACAAACCTTAGGAATCGGTTTGGGGGGACGGGCATCCACTAGGTGTTCCCTTTCTCGAAGTCGTTAATCATCACCATTTTTTCACACGCTACAGTATGCCACACAAGCACGCATGCAAAATTTCGGTGAGTTTGGACACTCGATGCATTTACTATCATTTTCTCCGAAAATACGGAGAAAAGGTCTTCCGCCATGACGCAGCTTCCGTTCGTACTCCGATTCCATTGAAAATTGGCGTGGGCGACGGTGGGTGTCAGTCACACACTCATGCAAAATTTGGTGCGTTTCGTCCAAGTTGACATGTAGTAGAAGTACAAACCTCAGGTATCCGTTTGGGGGGACGGGCATCCACTACTTGTTCCCTTTCGCAAAGTCATGAAACGTCACCACTTTATTTCACACGGTACAGTGTGCCAAATAAGCACGCATGGAAAATTTCGGTGCGTTTGGACACTCGATGCATTTACTATCATTTTCTCCATGAAAATACGGAGAAAAGGTCTCCCGACGTGACGCAACTTCCGTTCATACTCCGATTCCGTTGGAATTTGGCATGGGAGATGGTGGGGGTCACTCACACGCGCATGCAAAAGCTGGGTGCGTTTC
>NW_021259271.1:0-1591 GCF_002162155.2 Triticum dicoccoides | reverse complement strand
TAGCCTAGTGGCGTTCCAGTCCAATTCGGCGCGCGCCGCTCCGTCGCTGACGTCTGAAGTGCTTCGGCTGATACCACGACGTCGGGATACCCATAACTACTCCCACGTAGATGGTTAGTGCGTATAGGCTCGTAGCCAGACTCAGATCAAATACCAAGATCTCGTTAAGCGTGTTAAGTGTCCGCGAACGCCGAACAGGGCCAGGCCCACCTCTCTCCTAGGCGGTCTCAACCTGCCCTGTCGCTCCGCCACAAAGATCCACACAGAGGGCCGTCGGGACAAAGGTCCTTTCAGCCCCCAATCCGTGAATCACTCGCGGGTACTCTTCGAGCTGACCCGACTTTAGTCACCATCTGTATAGTATGTATGTATGTATAGTATATACCCGTGATCACCTCCCGAGTGATCACGGCCCAATATTATAGCAAGGCAGACTGACAAGAATGTAGGGCCAATGATGATAAACTAGCATCCTATACTAAGCATTTAGGATTGCAGGTAAGGTATCAACAGATGTAGCGACAATGTCAGGCTATGCATCAGAATAGGATTAACGAAAGCAGTAACATGCTATACTACTCTAATGCAAGCAGTATAGAGAAGAGTAGGCGATATCTGGTGATCAAGGGGGGGGGCTTGCCTGGTTGCTCTGGCAAGAGAGAGGGGTCGTCAACTCCGTAGTCGAACTGGGCAGCAGCAGCGTCGGTCTCGTAGTCTACCGGAGAGAAGAGGGGGAAGAAACAATGAATACCAAGTAAACAGATGCATATCGGTGCATGACATGTCAAGAAGCGATGCTAGGCGTGCCCTAACGTGGTATAAGGTGGTACTGGTCAAGGGGGAATCATCCGGGAAAGTATTCCCGGTGTTTCGTGTTTTCGGGCAGAGGAGCCGGAGGGGGAAAGTTGCGGGTTCGATAGGTTAGGGGGGTGTGGTGGACGAACGGACTGCGTATCCGGAATCGTCTCGTCGTTCTGAGCAACTTTCACGTTGAAAATATTTTAATCCGAGTTACGGATTAAAAGATATGATTTTTAAAAGATTTTAATAATTTTGGAATTTAATTATTTATTTAATTAATTCAAAAAAAAGGTATTTATGACGTCAGCATGATGTCATGCTGACGTCAGCAGTCAACAGGGGTTGACTGAGTCAACCCTGACATGTGGGTCCAGTGGGACCCACCTGTCATTCTCTAATTAAATTAATTAGGGTTTAGGTTAATCTAATTACAGTTTAATTAAACTTAACTAGTTAATTAATTTAATTAAACCGGATTAATTAACTTAATTAATTAATTAATTAATAATATTATTAAATCATTTTAATTTAATTATTTATATTTATTGTTTTTATTTATTTTATTATTTATTTATTTTTTATTATTATTATATATATATTTTTTAATGTTCTGGGGCGAGGGCCCCGTTTGTCATAGGCACAGAGGCCTTGCGGGTCGGGCGCGGGTGCGGGCACGCGCCCATCAGGGCCACCAGGGGGGCGCCGGCGATAGCAGGGCACGGCGAGGCCGGGGCGCAGGCTCGCCGGCGGCAGCGACGGCGCACAGGGCGGAGCGGGGGGAAGCAGGGGC
>NW_021259270.1:0-1199 GCF_002162155.2 Triticum dicoccoides | reverse complement strand
GTCTTCGAACACTTGAAACAGGTGACTTGACTCAGGTCTCTCTTGGTTGGGGTTGATGGGGTTGTTCGGTTCTGGCCGTTGCTTCCTCCATTCCCATTACCATTCTTGTGGCCATTATGGTTGTGCGAGCTACCTCCTCCATGGGTGTGCTGAAACTTAAATCCCGGTTTAGGGGTAAAACGGGGCTTCTGCTGGGCTCCAGAGTTATACTTCCCCTGTCCATACTTCCTCTTACGGTTCTCAATCTGCTGTTGCTTCCCTTCAATCATGATGGCACGATCTACTAACTCCTGGTAGTTATTGAAACTTGCTACCATCAACGGCATGCTGAACTCATCATTCAGTCCTTCTAGAAACTTCTCCTGCTTAGCTACATCCGTAGCAACGTCATCTGGGGCATAACGGGCTAGCTTACTAAACTCCTCCACATACTGGCCAACAGTCCTTCCTCCTTGGCGTAAGTTGCGAAACTCATGCTTCTTTATGGCCATAGCTCCTGCTGAAACATGGGCAGTGCGGAAAGCTTGCTGAAATTGATCCCATGTGACAGTGTCTACGGGGTAAGTGGCTGTGAAATTCTCCCACCATGCGGCTGCGGGTCCTTCAAGCTGATGTGCTGCAAACTTCACTCTTTCTCCATCTGTGCATCCTGCAGTGGTCAACTCCCTTCCTATCTTGCGGAGCCAATCATCTGCTACAATCGGCTCGGTGCTACTGGAGTACACCGGCGGATTTAGTCTAAGGAAACGAGACAAATGATCCGCAGGTGGTGGTGGTGGGTTGTTGTTGTTGTTCTGCTGATTCTGAACTAACATCTGCATCAATTGATTCTGCTGCTGGATCAACTGAGTGAGCTCTGGTGGAAATCCATTGTCACGTCTCGGAGGCATCTGATGGGTTTAGAAAAGAAGAGAATTTTAGAATAGAATGAGGTCTAAGGGGAATCACTACCCAAATGCACATGAGCAAAAGCACACAAAATCACTCCATTCAATCAAACAAGGCTTACAACGATCTATCTATCGCAAGTGCGTGTACTATAATGTTTACATGGGGGAAATACTACTAATATGTGGGGGACTTCTAGAAATTTGAACCGGTGGAAGATTCCATGATGTCTGCTCCAGCTTCGTCTTCAAAATCGGGTTCACTTGGATCCGAATCGGTGTCGTCGAGGATGATGTAGTCGTCTGGACATG
>NW_021259269.1:0-1929 GCF_002162155.2 Triticum dicoccoides | reverse complement strand
ACGCCACCCATCATGGCCGCAAGGGGCCGGGATCGGCCGCGGATCTGGTGAAGATCCTGTCCGGCTTGTACAAGGGGGAGAAGGAGGACTTTCTCCAGACGAGCCCATTGAATGGGTTCTCCATGAATAACCCTCGGAGCTGGGTAAGCGAACATTTATTCATCCGACCCGTGCTTTCGAAGTTAAATGCCTTACTTTATGATTTTGACGCAGGAACTGCGTCGGGATGTGGAGGGCATACATAGTCCGGCTCCACAACCCGAGGATCCGGGAAGATCCCTTGATCCGGCCTCCGAAGAGGATCCGGACATAAAGGTGGAGCTAATTGACGGGGTGTTCCACCATCTCAGCATGGACAATGCTTTAGTCGCCATTATGGCTGACTACCCTGGATTATGTCCGGCTTCTCAGGTAATTATGACCGGAGTTCTAACACCATTACTTCGTCCTTGCGTATTTCAGATCACCGTATACCAATGGTGTCTTGCAGGAGGTGCCTTCAGGGCGAGAAGTCGAACCCGCGGCGGCTGACCAGCAAGGGTCAGTTCGGCCCAGCAGGCGGAAAAGGAGTGCGACGCGAATCGAAACGTCACCGCAACGGTACGGCACACCGCTGTTTTTAAGAGAAGGATCCCTAGGAGGTATATTAATGCTCATAACTTTTCCAGGAGAAAGAGCGCTCGCCGGACAGTGTCCGGAGAGGTTGCCAATCAAGCCTCCGCCAGTCATGCTCCAACGCGTGGTCCGGAAGGGGAGGCGAACACAGGGCATGAGCCGGATGCCCCTCCAATGGAGGATGCCGACAGGCTGTCCGCCACCCGTTCTGAGGTGGAGACCGCCATGAATCACAGGCGTCGCCGGATAGTTCTTCGTGACGCGTGCTTCTCCCCGAAGGCGTTGAATGCCTTTGATGCGGGAGACGCGCACCTCCGTGCCGCTCAAGATGGTTTAACCAGAGCCACGGAGCAGTATGTGAAGGACATACGGGTAAGTAATTTTAATAGTTATATATGCCAGTAGCCCCCGAGACTTAAAATAGGTAAAATAACTGATTTAAGGATCATTTATTATGCAGGATCTTACGGAGAAGAATACCCACCTGTCCCAGGAACTTCAAGAGTGCAAGGCCCAACTTGAGGCGGCACTGGCCGCCAGAGGGGGAGCCACAGAGACCCCCGCTGGTAATACGTACTTCGAAAAGATAAGTAGTTAACAAAGTGCGGTGTGTGCGTAAATCTGACAATAATATTGCAGAGGGCGCATGACTAGATCCGGACAAGCAACAGCTACTGCGCCAGTTGAAGGCCGGCGAGAGGGTGCTTATGAAGGTGCAACAGGAGAGGAAAAAACTCCAAGATGCCCACACCCAGCTTGGAGAAGAGCTAAAAGGTGTTCGGGCCCAGCTGTCTAGCTCCTTGAAGGAGAATCAGCGGCTTCGTTGCGGCATCTATAGTAAGTGCTTGAGCAAACTCTTTTGAAAAGAAGAGTTCGGCGAGGAAGTCGGTTGACAGAAATATGTCTGTAGGTGTGCTCACAGGTCGCCCTATGGAGGAAATGCCCGGTTCAACGGGTGACCAACTTCCCGAGCTGGTGCAACTGCTTGAACGTGTTCGGCAGGCGATGAGTGGCGTCGTTCAGGCCTTATGGCCTTCCGTCTCCCTACCTGAGGGTCTTGGAGGGCTTGCTGAGAAGCTTCAGGGAGCACGGCGACGTCTCCGTCTATGGAAGATATCGGCCTGCCGTCAACGTGCCAGGGAGGCCTGGGCCATGGTGAAGATGCGGTACCCGAAGGCTGACCCAAACCACATGGCCGAGGTCGGACCTGCGGGGCCTGATGGGAAGGAGATCCCTGTGAGCTTGATGTACGGCCAAGTAGAGCTGGCCGCGAAATATTCCCAACAGGACTGTAAATTAGACAGCCTGTTAGAT
>NW_021259268.1:0-1271 GCF_002162155.2 Triticum dicoccoides | reverse complement strand
GTGCATCACGTAGAGCAATAAAAACAGCACGTAAATGTTCCAAATGTTCTTCCAAAGATCTGCTATAAATCAATATGTCATCAAAGTAAACTACCACAAATCGTCCAATGAAAGCACGTAAAACTTCGTTCATTAATCTCATGAAAGTACTAGGTGCATTAGTTAACCCAAAAGGCATGACTAACCACTCATATAATCCAAACTTAGTTTTAAATGCTGTTTTCCATTCATCTCCCAATTTCATACGAATTTGATGGTAGCCACTACGCAAATCAACTTTGGAGAATATTGTAGAGCCACTCAATTCATCAAGCATATCATCTAGCCTAGGAATAGGATGACGATAACGAATAGTAATATTACTAATGCCTCTACAATCAACACACATACGTGATGTACCATCCTTTTTCGGCACTAGAATAATAGGAACAGCACAAGGACTAAGGGGTTCGCGTATATAACCTTTGTCGAGAAGCTCTTGTACTTGACGCATAATCTCCTTCGTCTCCTCTGGATTGGTACGGTATGGTGCACGGTTTGGCAGTGAAGCACCGGGAATTAAGTCAATCTGATGCTCAATCCCTCGAATAGGCGGTAATCCCGGTGGCACATCTTGTGGAAAAACGTCAGCGAACTCCTGCAAAATGTTAGTGACAGCAGGAGGCAAAGAGGAAGGCACGTCCTCGAATGAAAATAATGCCTCTTTGCACACAAAAGCATAGCAAACAGATTTGCTGAAATATAGCTCATCAATATCAGATTTGGTGGCAAATAAACATGCACTTTTCAATTTAATTTCAGAAGCAACACTAGATGGTTTATTATTAGGCTTCATTTGTTGCTCAAATTCTTTTGCCACAATCTGATTTTCACTCTTATTCGTCTCCTGTTTTGCTTTATTAGCTCTATTAATATCATCTTTCAAAATGGAATCAGGAGTCATAGGAAGCAAAGTAATATTTTTATCCTTATGAACAAGAGTACAGTGATTGTTTCTACCATGGTGTACAGAATTTTTATCAAATTGCCATGGTCTACCAAGTAATAAGGAACATGCTTGCATAGGTACCACATCACAATCAACATAATCAGCATATGTAGAGATACTAAAATGCACACGAACAGTACGTGTTACCTTAACCTTGCCGCTGTTGTTGAACCATTGGATGTAGTAAGGATGTGGATGTGGTCTTGTGGTGAGAGAAAGCTTCTCCACCATCTCCATGCTAGCCAAGTTGTTGCAGCTCCCTCCGTCTATGATGACGCGCACA
>NW_021259267.1:0-2404 GCF_002162155.2 Triticum dicoccoides | reverse complement strand
TCCGGGCATTTGCTTGAAATATTAACTTCAACTCCTGGAACATCTCATATGCTCCATGACGTTCAAAACGTCGTTGAAGACCCAGTTCTAAGCCGTAAAGCATAGCACACTGAACTATCGAGTAGTCATCAGCTTTGCTCTGCCAGATGTTCTTAACGTCGTCAGTTGCATCAGCAGCAGGCCTAGCACCCAGCGGTGCTTCCAGGACGTAACTTTTCTGTGCAGCAATGAGGATAATCCTCAGGTTACGGACCCAGTCCATGTAATTGCTACCATCATCTTTCAACTTTGCTTTCTCAAGGAATGCATTAAAATTCAACGGAACGACAACACGAGCCATCTATCTACAAACAAACATAGACAAGCAAAATACTATCAGGTACTAAGTTCATGATAAATTTAAGTTCAATTAATCATATTACTTAAGAACTCCCACTTAGACAGACATCTCTCTAGTCATCTAAGTGATCACGTGATCCAAATCAACTAAACCATGTCCGATCATCACGTGAGATGGAGTAGTTTCAATGGTGAACATCACTATGTTGATCATATCTACTATATGATTCACGTTCGACCTTCCGGTCTCCGTGTTCCGAGGCCATATCTGTATATGCTAGGCACGTCAAGTATGACCTGAGTATTCCGCGTGTGCAACTGTTTTGCACCCGTTGTATTTGAATGTAGAGCCTATCACCCCCGATCATCACGTGGTGTCTCAGCATGAAGAACTTTCGCAACGGTGCATACTCAGGGAGAACACTTCTTGATTATTAGTGAGAGATCATCTTAAAATGCTACCGTCAATCAAAGCAAGATAAGATGCATAAAGGATAAACATCACATGCAATCAATATAAGTGATATGGTATGGCCATCATCATCTTGTGCTTGTGATCTCCATCTTCGAAGCACCGTCGTGATCACCATCATCACCGGCGCGACACCTTGATCTCCATCGTAGCATCGTTGTCGTTACGCCATCTATTGCTTCTACGACTATCGCTACCGCTTAGAGATAAAGTAAAGCAATTACAAGGCGTTTGCATTTCATACAATAAAGCGACAACCATATGGCACCTGCCAGTTGCCGATAACTTCGGTTACAAAACATGATCATCTCATACAATAAAATATAGCATCACGTCTTGACCATATCACATCACAACATGCCCTACAAAAACAAGTTAGACGTCCTCTACTTTGTTGTTGCAAATTTTACGTGGCTGCTACGGGCTTTAGCAAGAACCGTTCTTACCTACGCATAAAAACCACAACGATAGTTCGTCAAGTTGGTGTTGTTTTAACCTTCGCAAGGACCGGGCGTAGCCACACTCGATTCAGCTAAAGTGAGAGAGACAGACACCCGCCAGCCACCTTTAAGCTCGAGTGCTTGCAACGGTGAAACCAGTCTCGCATAAGCGTACGCGTAATGTCGGTCCGGGCTGCTTCATCTCACAATACCGCCGAACCAAAGTATGACATGCTGGTAAGCAGTATGACTTGTATCGCCCACAAATCACTTGTGTTCTACTCGTGCATATAACATCAACGCATAAAGCCTAGGCTCGGATGCCACTGTTGGGGAACGTAGTAAATTCAAAAAAATTCCTACGTACACGCAAGATCATGGTGATGGCATAGCAACAAGAGGAGAGAGTGTTGTCCATGTACCCTCGTAGACCGTAAGCGGAAGCGTTATGACAACGCGGTTGATGTAGTCGTACGTCTTCACGATCCGACCGATCCAAGCACCGAACGTACGGCACCTCCGAGGTCAGCACATGTTCAGCTCGATGACGATCCCCGGGCTCCGATCCAGCAAAGCTTCGGGGATGAGTTCCGTCAGCACGACGGCATGGTGACGATGATGATGCTCTACCGGCACAGGGCTTCGCCTAAACTCCATGACGATATGACCGAGGTGGAATATGGTGGAGGGGGCACCAGACACGGCTAAGGAACGATCCGTAGATCAACTTGTGTATCTATGGGGTGCCCCCCGCCCCCGTATATAAAGGAGCCAGGGGGGAGGAGGCGGCCGACCAAGGAGGGCGTGCCAAGGGGGGAGTCCTACTCCCACCGGGATTAGGACTCCCTTCTTTCCTAGTTGGAATAGGAGAAGGGGGGGAAGAGGAGGAAGAGGGGAAGGAAAGGGGGGGCGCCGCCCCCCTTCCCTTGTCCTATTCGGACTAGGAAGATGAGGGGCGCGCGGCCCCCTCCTGCCTCCTTCCCTCTTCTCCCTCGAGGCCCATGTAGGCCCAATAACCCCCCGGGGGGTTCCGGTAACCTCCCGGTACTCCGGTAAAATGCCGATTTCACCCGAACGATTCCGATGTCCAAATATAGGCTTCCAATATATCGATCTTTATGTCTCGACCATTTCGAGACTCCTCATTACGTCC
>NW_021259266.1:1847-2755 GCF_002162155.2 Triticum dicoccoides | reverse complement strand
TCCACGAAGATGGAACACCACAAATCCTGTTAATTCGACCAAGTGCAAAAAAATAGGTTAAGCATTGACAGTTTAAACTATGAAAAAAAAATCATATTTCGTCAAGTGTAAAATTTTGTCCTTCAATTTTTTTAGCAAGATCATCATGATTAAATAACCACTCATCATATGTAAATTTTGGAGCACATCTCACACAACTATTTTAGAAACTAAATGTCACATAGCAAGGATTTAGACACAACTTCACCTCCTATCCATGCCATCTCTAGACGTCAACAACTCAAAGAACATGACACAAACAGCAACTCAAAATTTTGTTTTGCATGCATATGTGAATAGACTTAGTGGCCGAATACACCATCCATTAATCTCACATGCATATATTGTCATAATCCATTACATATCATATTGGTACAAATATTAGGCTTATGGACATAAAATCTAGAAGAGAACAATGCTAACAATTACATCACTTGTCTTTATGAAGATAAGTTACACATGTCCATACATAGTATAGTTATTTGCAGCAAATTAATATGAAACTATGAATGTCATAGTAGGAAAAATGAAAAAAAAGAGCATAGCTCACCGGGCAGAGGAGCATCACGGCGATGGAGGGGCCGGGAGGGACGGGGCTGGTCGTGGTCGGCCGGAGAAGCAGAGCCCGCCGCCGACCGGAGCTAGCACCAGGGCCGGCCTGGCAGGGACGCGGGCCGCTGGCCGGAGCCGTGGCCAGGCGTGCTCGGGGAGGGGCCGAGGCGGGGCCCTGCCCGGTTCGTGGAGGCAACGCGCCGCCGACCGAGGCTGGGGTGGAGGCAAGGCGCGAGGAAGGGAGGGGAGGGGGTGGAGCGGCGACGGGCGGGCGGGCGGCAGATGCGTGGCGGCGGTGGCGCGAGAAGGGGAGGGAA
>NW_021259266.1:0-1770 GCF_002162155.2 Triticum dicoccoides | reverse complement strand
GGCGGGGAGGGGGGACGGGTGAGGGAGGGGAGAGTGGCGCGAGTGGAGTGGCGGCGGGCGGGCGGCGGGGAGCAGCGGCGGGCGGCGGCGGCGGCGGCAGCTAGCTAGCTAGCGCGGGTCGGGGACGAACGAGTGGAGCGACGAACGAGTGGAGGGGGTGAGCGGGGAGTGGATAAGGCGCCTATGCCGACGGCTTAACCGTCGGCATACATTAGTCATGCCACGTGGCATATATGCCGACGGCTAAGCCGTAGGCATAGGTGTATTTCTTTTTTTTTACATGTTAATTACAAACTAGCCGTATACATGTTAATTACGCACGTGGCATATATTATTAACTGTATTCAAATATATTTTTAGTGTATATTATTTTCAATGTTATATATTTATTCTTTTTTATTTTAATGTTTGCTTATAGTTATATATTTATTCTTTTTTATTTCATATAGATTTTTAAATTTTTTATAGTTATAGTTTTCCTTTTTTATGTGTTATTATTTCATATAGATTTTTAATTTTTTTAAACCGCTCGGCCCTCTCCTCTCCCGGAACCACACAGAGGGGAGGGGAGGGGAGGCGCCGAATTCGAGCAGCTTCGTCTGCCAAGGCCGTGGCCTGGTCGACGGGGAGGGTGGTGGGACGCCGAATTCGAGACTTGTGAGAGGCCGCCTACTCATGATTTTATCGCGCTCCAAATATTTAATAATACTCACGCTGCATCGTTACCGCAGAACGTCTACTACCGTGTCATTGCCGTCCGTGAGGGGGGCCACACCCCGGAGACGCGTGCCGCCTCTTCGGACATGCCACCACACCACCCCGCATGTATGAGGGCCCGGTGCGACGCTCAGGTGGCATTGCTACCCCCCAGGGCCCCCGTCCCGCCTAACGCTGTAGCGTTTGACCACGGGATCTAGCCCTTTGACTTTGCACGGACGGGATTTGACCAGTGGACCTCTCCACCCGGTTGTGTTAGGTCAGCCATAGGAACACTTTGGAGCAACATCCGGGCCAGGCCCACAGCAAGATCCCCTCCGTGTAGACCCGACGCGTCCGTTTTCCCCCTCCAGGTGCCGGCGGCGGCGCCGTCCGTGAGAGGGGGGGCACACCCCGGAGACGCGTGCTGGGCGTTTGCAACCGCCTCAACACTTCAAGACTTGTGAGAGGCCGCCTACGCAAGATTTGACGGTATGCTAGCCCCCGGAGGCCGCCGGCCACAGTCGTAGACGTGCGAAGAGCAATCCGCGTAGAGGGAAGTGTTCAGATACTTCTCCATCACAAAAAATTATGAAAAATTACCATCAGTCCTATAGCACATGTGCCCACGTTGTGTAAAAAACTCATGATTTTATCGCGCTCCAAGTATTTAATAATATTCACGCTGCATCGTTACCGCAGAACGTCTACTACCGTGTCATTGCCGTCCGTGAGGGGGGCCACACCCTGGAGACGCGTGCCGCCTCTTCGGACATGCCACCACACCACCCCGCATGTATGAGGGCCCGGTGCGATGCTCCGGTGGCATTGCTACCCCCAGGGTCCCCGTCCCGCCTAACCCTGTAGCGTTTGACCACGGGATCTAGCCCTTTGACTTTGCACGGACGGGATTTGACCAGTGGACCTCTCCACCCGGTTGTGTTAGGTCAGCCCATAGGAACACTTTGGAGCAACATCCGGGCCAGGCCCACAGCAAGATCCCCTCCGTGTAGACCCGACGCGTCCGTTTTCCCCCTCCAGGTGCCGGCGGCGGCGCCGTCCGTGAGAGGGGGG
>NW_021259265.1:0-4576 GCF_002162155.2 Triticum dicoccoides | reverse complement strand
CTTAATCAAGTGCGTGTCCCACAACCCGCAAACAAGAGAAGAACACCAATCCGGATCGGCAGGGTATGGAGAGTGCACATGCACGTGGGATGCTAGATCAAGTCCCTCTACGGCCACCGTCGCTAGTCTCTGCCTCTATTGCCTTGTCTACCAATTATTATTTTCAGCAGTGGCATCATCGCCTTGGGTCACTTGTGATCTCTCATCCTTAGTTTGACGTGGTCTTCTTGGATTCGTATCCGACGATGTCTCTAATCCGTCAAGGTTGTCGGCTTGGTAAACAGGTCCAGTAACCTTATACTCATAGCAAGACAGTGTCTCAGCCACCTTTCGACCTTCTTCACTCTGATGTCGGTGGTCCATCTCCCTTTGCCTCCAAAGGAGGTCATCACTTGGATATACTTGGATATATACTTTATTTCTTCTCGTAGTGAGGTCTTATCTATAAGGGTTTTGCTGCCATGGTTCATACTCAATTCTATACGCCTATTCGTGTGTTCTGTGATGACTTTGGTGGAGAGTATATCTCCCAAGCTGTTGAATGGAATCCTTGTTGAGAAGGGTATTCTTGCATCCGGTTATCTTATCCATGTGCACATGCTCAGAATGTCGTGGCCGAGCGCAAGCATCGTCACCTTCTTGAGACAGCTCGTCTGTTGATGGTCACTGCCTCTCTTCCCTCACACTTCTGGGCTGAGTCTGTCTCCACTTACATCTATCTCATCAACCTTCAGCAAGTGCTCTGTAGGGTGGCACTACTTTCAAGCATCTATTCGACCGTTTCTCGATTATTCGGCGGTTCAATTGTTTGGTTGTGTTTGCTATGTCCTACGTGAACGCGCCAAACTGAATGCTCAGTCCGTTGTGTGGGTCTTCTTAGGATACAACGATGAGCATAAGGGATATCGCTATTGGGATCATGTAGGTCGTTTGATGCCTATTTCTCAGGATATAACTTCTAATGAGTCTCGTCCCTACAAGCATCGTCCATCTTCCTCGACGTTTTCAGTGGAGTCTTTCTATATTTTTGCCAACACTCCTATCACTCTGTAGGGCCCAAATCCATTCATCATACTGCTCCTACTTCTCCGATTATTGCAGATCCAATACCATCATCTCCTATGATTTCCTCACCTTGCTTATCACGGGATTCTACAACATCATCACCGGTGGCTTCCTTGTTGTCTCCATCACCTTAGTTTATCCCGATGATTCTAGCACGTATTCTTCCATCTTTTCCTCACTTTTATACACATCGTCCGCATGCTGTGGATGTGTCTACTGATGTGCCATCTTATCGTAAGGTTGTTCATCCTGAATGGTTGCATGTGATGGCTTCCAAGATTGATGCTCCAGCCCGCATCGGCACGTGAAATCTCATTTCCCTCCTCGTTCCCATCTCCTCACTTGTAAGTGGTTCTACAAGGTTAAGACCAGTGATTCTCTTGAGCGTTACAAAGCTTGTCTAGTGGTGAGAACATGGTCATGACTACGATGAGACATTTGCTCCTATATGGCCCACATGACCACTCTTCGCACACTTCTCAACGTGGCTTCTATTTGTCGATGGTTTGTCTCTCTTGATGTCAAGAATGCCTACATGTATCCACCACCTAGGTTCTCTTCCTGATGGCGTGGTTTTTCGTCTTCCTCACTCTCTATTTGGCCCTAAGCAAAACCCCTCATGCCTGGTTTGAGTGCTTCCCCTCAATTGAGATTGCGGCTGGTTTTTGGCGAGTGCTCGTGATCCTGCACTTTCGGTCCACCATTCAACTTGTTGTCGAACACTTCTACATGTCGATCATCACTGGCGACGACTCAAGTACATTGCCTTTGTGAAGGCTCGTCATAGTTAATTTCTTATGTATGATCTTGGTCTTCTTCGCTACTTCCTTGAGCTTGAGGTTTCTTCTACCTCTAATGCCTTATTTATTTCTTGCACTTTCGGTCCACCATTAACTTGTTGTCGAACACTTCTACATGTCGATCATTACTGGCGATGACGCTAAGTACATTGCCTTTGTGAAGGATTGTCATAGTGAATTTCTTATTTCTTCTTCATAGTTCTTCATTCTCTTCGCTACTTCCTTGAGATCTTCATGCTCGTGCTGCTCTTACTGATGAGTGCACAATTGAGACTCCTATGAAGTCAACATCCACCTTTGTGTCCACCTCCGCTCCGTGTCAGTCTGGATGGGCATCCTTTGCCTTGCTGCGGGTTGCTATGGGCTCTGTCTCTATCCCACATCCCATGTTCCCTTGTTGTGCGACACCATAACCGCATGCTCAAGCACCACCAATGGTGAGAAGGAGCTCGGACAGTCGACGCCTACCAGGATTATACACGGGACAAGCCAACAATAGGCGCTACCTAAAGTCGGGGCCAAGGGCACACAGTAGGAGAACCTAGGGTGCTTATCAAGTGCGTGTCCCACAACCCACGAACAAGAGAAGAACACCAATCCGGATCGACAGGGTACAGAGAGTGCACAAGCACGTGGGATGTTGGATCAAGTCCCTCTGCTGCCACCGTCGACAGTCTCTGCCGCTGTTGCCTTGTCTACCAATTATTATTTTTGGCAGTGGCATCATCGCCTTGGGTCACTTGTGATCTCTCATCCTTAGTTTGATGTGGTCTATTTGGATTCGTATCCGACGATGTCTCTAAACCGTCAAGGTTGTCGGCTTGGTAAAAAGGTCCAATTACCTTATACTCATAGCAAGACAGTGTCTCAGCCACCTTTCTACCTTGTTCAATCTGATGTCGGTGGTCCAGCTCCCTTTGCCTCCATAGGAGGTCATCACCTAGATATATACTTTATTTCTTCTTGTAGTGAGGTCTTATCTATAAGGGTTTTGCTGTCATGGTTCATACTTAATTCTATACGCCTATTTGTGTGATCTGTGATGACTCTGGTGGAGAGTATATCTCCCAAGATGTTGAGTGGAATCCTTGCTGAGCAGGGTACTCTTGCATTCGATTCTCTTATCCATGTGCACATGCGCAGAATGGCGTGGCCGAGCGCAACCATCATCACCTTCTTGAGACGGCTTGTAAGTCGATGGACACTGCCTTTCTTCCCTCGCACTTTTGGGCCGAGTCCGTCTCCACTTCCATCTATCTCATCAACCATCAGCAAGTGCTCTGCAGGGTGGCACTACTTTCGAGCATCTATTCGAACCTTTTCCGATTATTCGGTGCTTCAATTGTTTGGTTGTCTTTGTTATGTCCTTGCCCCACGTGAACGCACTAAACTGACTAATCAATCTGTTGCGTGTGTCTTCTTAGGAAACAACGATAAGGGATACTGCTATTGGGATCTTGTAGGTCGTTTGATGCTTATTTCTCATGATAAGCTTCTGATGAGCCTCGTCCCTACCAGCCTCGTCCATCTTCCTCGACATTTTCAGTAGAGTCTTTCCATAATTTTCTCGACACTCCTATCACTCTTGTTGGGCCCAAATCCATTCATCATACTGCTCCTGCTTCTTCGATTATTGCAGATCCAATACCATCATCTCCTATTATTTCCTCACCTCGCTTATCACGGGATTCTACAACATCATCATCGATGGCTTCCTTGTTGTCTCCATCACCTTAGTTTATCCCGATGATTCCAGAAGGTATTCTTCCATCTTTTCCTCACTTTTATACACATCGTCCGCATGTTGTGGATGTGTCTACTGATGTGCCATCTTATCGTAAGGTTGTTCATCCCGAATGGCTGCACGTGATGGCATCGAAGATTGATGCTCTTGCCCGCATCGGCACATGAAATCTCATTTCCCTCCTCGTGCTTGTCTCATCACTTGTAAGTGGATCTACAAGGTTAAGAATGGTGATTCTCTTGAGCATTACAAAGCTTTTCTAGTGGTGTGAACATGGTCATGACTACGATAAGACATTTGCTCCAATATGGCCCACATGACCACTCTTCGCACACTTCTCAATGTGACTTCTATTCGTCGATGGTTCGTCTCTCTTGATGTCAAGAATGCCTACACGTAGCCACCACCTGGGTTCTCTTCCTGATGGCGTGGTTTGTCGTCTTCATCACTCTCTATATGGCCCTAAGCAAAACCCCTCGTGTCTAGTTTGAGCGCTTCCCCTCAATTGAGATTGCAGCTGGTTTTTGGCGAGTGCTCATGATCCTGCACTTTCGTTCCACCATTCAACTTGTGGTCGAACACTTCTACATGTCGATCATCACCGGCGACAACTCAAGTACATTGCCTTTGTGAAGGCTCGTCAAAGTTAATTTCTTATGTATGATCTTGGTCTTCTTCGCTACTTACTTCCTGAGCTTGAGGTTTCTTTTACCTCTAATGGCTTCTTTATTTCCTGCACTTTCGGTCCACCATTCAACTTGTGGTCGAACACTACTACATGTCGATCATTACTGGCGATGACTCTAAGTACATTGCCATTGTGAAGGCTCGTCATAGTGAATTTCTTATTTCTTCATCATAGTTCTTCATCCTCTTCGCTACTTCCTTGAGATCTTCTTGCTTATGCTGCTCGTGCTGCTCTTACTTGAGACTCCTATGAAGTCAACATCCACATTTGTGTCCACCT
>NW_021259264.1:0-1128 GCF_002162155.2 Triticum dicoccoides | reverse complement strand
AAACTCCTTCTCTAGAAATGATCCATTCTTAGCAACGAATGTCTTGCCTTCGGATCTGTGATAGAAGGTGTACCCAACAGTTTCCTTTGGGTATCCTATGAAGACACATTTCTCCGATTTGGGTTCGAGCTTATCAGGTTGAAGTTTTTTCACATAAGCATCGCAGCCCCAAACTTTAAGAAACGACAACTTTGGTTTCTTGCCAAACCACAGTTCATAAGGCGTCGTCTCAACGGATTTTGATGGTGCCCTATTTAACGTGAATGCGGCCGTCTCTAAAGCATATCCCCAAAATGATAGCGGTAAATCAGTAAGAGACATCATAGATCGCACCATATCTAGTAAAGTACGATTACGACGTTCGGACACACCATTACGCTGTGGTGTTCTGGGTGGCGTGAGTTGCGAAACTATTCCACAGTTTTTCAAATGTATACCAAACTCGTAACTCAAATATTCTCCTCCACGATCAGATCGTAGAAACTTTATTTTCTTGTTACGATGATTTTCAACTTCACTCTGAAATTCTTTGAACTTTTCAAATGTTTCAGACTTATGTTTCATTAAGTAGATATACCCATATCTGCTTAAATCATCTGTGAAGGTGAGAAAATAACGATATCCGCCACGAGCCTCAACATTCATCGGGCCACATACATCGGTATGTATGATTTCCAATAAATCTGTTGCTCTCTCCATAGTACCGGAGAACGGTGTTTTAGTCATCTTGCCCATGAGGCACGGTTCGCAAGTACCAAGTGATTCATAATCAAGTGGTTCCAAAAGTCCATCAGCATGGAGTTTCTTCATGCGCTTTATACCGATATGACCTAAACGACAGTGCCACAAATAAATTGCACTTTCGTTATCAACTCTGCATCTTTTGGCTTCAACATTATGAATATGTGTATTACTACTATCGAGATTCAATAAGAATAGACCACTCTTCAAGGGTGCATGACCATAAAAGATATTACTCATATAAATAGAACAACCATTATTCTCTGATTTAAATGAATAACCGTCTCGCATTAAACAAGATCCAGATATAATGTTCATGCTCAACGCTGGCACCAAATAACAATTACTTAGGTCTAATATTAATCCCGAAGGTAGATGTAGAGGTAG
>NW_021259263.1:0-2480 GCF_002162155.2 Triticum dicoccoides | reverse complement strand
CACCGCCGGTGCGAACCGAGTCAAAGTGGCCCAGTGGTCAGCACGGGTATTGAAGAGCTCTAACCTTAAGGCCCGATTTTCACGGTCCTTATCCTCGAGCATCTCAGCAGTGGTGCGAGTCCGTGAATCCTCCTGAGTGGGGTCAGCATAAATAGCCTGGAGATACCCTTGTGCTCCCGGAAGTGATCCTGGCATATACCGGAAATCAGAGTCCCGAAATATACCAGATCTGACTCGCATAATGGTCATCATAGAGTAGGCGGCGTCCTGCACAGCCATCTCAATGGTAACCCCGAGTCCATAAGAGCAGTGAAGAGGCTCGGTGGATCCAGGATAAGATGGAAATATCCTGACAATGCAGAGATACTGACTTTGATTAAAATCTCGGAATTGCTCTTCGACCGTGTACTCGGGATACCAGCGGTATCCAGCCTCAGCCATTACCCTGACCAACTTGGCAGTATGGCCGGGTACATCTAGGCATCGGGTCAGGCGAACCACTTGATTGAGGTCGCGAGTGGCCATCTGAAAGCACAATCATAATGCAAAGGCATTAGAATTTCTAGCAAAATTTCGGCAGCATAACAGCTGTAAATGCTCAAGAAGGATTTTGAGACATTTGACAAAGGATTTCATACACACTCAACATCATCATATCAAAGTTCTGAATCCATTCTAACAACATAATGTGGTAGTAGAACTGAACTAGGCTTGTATCCATCAATCTTATAAGGTACTACTGATTAGTAACACGTGATCCTGATAGAGAGAATAGATCCTAATTCCTTAACCCCCGGTAGAAGAATGGACTGACTCAGATCAGAATGTCATAAGATAAAGGAATAAAAAGAGCCTTACGTTCCATCCCACAAACAATTCCCCTACATATAACAAAAGAATTTCTATACTCAACATCGACCAGTTTGGCTTGGAGAACCTACAGGCAGTCCGGCTCTGATGCCAACGCTGTCAGGACCCCGACTCGATGTCACATCGATCTAGCCGATAACACCTCATATCACTTTGCGGCCTCACGCATGGTATCCCCACGGGTGTCGCCTTACCTTTGCCCAGGACCGTTTGCGCCTTTTGGCTCACGTATATGATAGTGGCGCTAGCATCCATATGATAAAGAGCCGGGGCTGACATGACTAGTCGTAAACCCAAAGTGGCACAGACTTACAGGGACAGGCATCCATGACCCAGCTTCGAACGTGTCGGTCATCAGCAAGTGGGTCCGGGCTGTAGCACTGGGCTAGCAGGACTCCGGTAAACCGGGCTGTAGCGGGCTAACAGGACTCCGGTACTCAAAGCGTGACATTTCCCAGAAGGGACAGACACAGGAACGAAGAAGGACACATGCCGGCCAGCCTAAGTGTTCCAGAGCAGTAGCAAGCTACCATGGCTCAGCGGTAACACTAGGAGACATTTCCCGGTAAGAGAGGCTACTAAAGATAAACAACTAGATAGTCAGATCCCACACATACCAAGCATTTCAATCATACACACAATATGCTCGATATGTGCAGATACAACGAAGCATCACAACATGACTCTACGACACAAGTACTTTATTTAAGGCTCAGGGAGCCATACATAACATACACAAAGGTACGGGTCTCACGACCCAACATACAAGTCATACAGTCATACAAACCAGCAGCGGAAGTAACTTGTCTGAGTACAGACAACTAGTAAAATAAAAGAGGCTTGGGAAGCCTAGCTATACTACGAGGTCCTTCACAAGCTCAGGGTCACCACCTGGGTCTTTAGCCTACTCGTTGATGTCAACGTCTACATAGAACCCATCAGAGGGGGTTGCCGCGTCTTCTGTAAAAATGTAGATTATAGCAACATGAGTACAAAGGTACTCAGCAAGACTTACATCAGATCCTACATACATGCTTAGTATCAAGAAGGGTTGGTGGAGTTATTGCAGCAAGCCAGCTTTGACTCTTGGCTAGACTATCCTACGATACTCCAACTTGAAATGGTTTTGCGCACACGAGTCCACTACTCACCACTTCAATACACCACCGAGGATCCACCTCCGTCTTCCTACAGAAGAGCCATCCTCGGCACTCACACTTATCTTGAGGCTTTTAACAGTTTCCATTTACTTGTCTATGAACTGTATAGGCAACCAAGTAGTCCTTTACCGCGGACGCGGCTATTCGAATAGATTATGATAACCCTGCAGGGGTGTACTTCTTCATACATGTTTCCACCACTTAGCGTCTGCACACGACATGTGCTCGGCAGACTTCAAGCGAAAGCCGACGTGGGTGTAGACCACGACCTACCTAAACACTTAAGCCTCTAGTCCAGGTTTATCGCCTATTCAGGTTCCATCCGCAGGGAGTCCGGCCGAGGTTTCCCATACGGCCCCGAACGATGTGAACAGGGTTCCCGAGATACCTAACGGGTATTCGGTACACCCGGCCACGTACCTACCGCATCACAGCCCACCCCTACGGTCA
>NW_021259262.1:0-1372 GCF_002162155.2 Triticum dicoccoides | reverse complement strand
GAGTTTGGTCTTCAATTAAAACAATGTGGAATAGTTTCACAGCTCACGCCACCTGGAACACCACATCGTTATGGTGTGTCCGAACGTCGTAACCGCACTTTATTTGATATGGTGCGATCTATGATATCTCTTTACCACTATCGTTTTGGGGTTATGCATTAGAGACAACTGCATTCACGTTTTAAAATAGGGCACCATCTAAATCCGTTGAGACGACACTGTATGAACTATGGTTTAGCAGTAAACCTAAGCTGTTGTTTCTTAAAGTTTGGGGCTGCGATGTGAAAAAGTTTCATCCTGATAAGCTCGAACCCAAATCGGAGAAGTGCGTCTTCATAGAATACCCAAAGGAAATTGTTGGGTACACCTTCTATCACAGATCCGAAGGCAAGACATTCGTTGCTAAAATGGATCCTTTCCAGAGAAGGAGTTTCTCTCGAAAGAAGTGAGTGGGAGGAGAGTAGAACTTGATGAGGTAATTATACCTTCTCCCTTATTGGAAAGTAGTTCATCACAGAAATCAGTTCCAGTGATTCCTACACCAATAAGTGAGGAAGTTATTGATGATGATCATCAAACTTCAGATCGAGTTACTACCAAACCTCGTAGGTCTTCCAGAGTAAGATCCGCACCAGAGTGGTACGGTAATCATGTTCTGGAAGTCATGTTACTAGACCATGATGAACCTACGAACTATGAGGAAGCAATGATGAGCCCAGATTCCACGAAATGGCTTGAGGCCACGAAATCTGAGATATGATCCATGTATGAGAACAAAGTGTAGACTTTGATTGACTTGCCCGATGATCGGTGAGTCATTAAGAATAAATGGATCTTCAAGAGGAAGACGGACGTTGATAGTAGTGTTACTATCTACAAAGCTAGACTTGTCGAAAAAGGTTTTTGACAAAGTTCAAGGTGTTGAATACGATGAGATTTTCTTACTCGTATCGATGATTAAAAGTCTGTCCGAATCATGTTAGCAATTGCCGCATTTTATGATTATGAAATTTGGCAGATGGATGTCAAAACTGCATTCCTGAATGGATTTCTGGAAGAAGAGTTGTATATGATGCAACCGGAAGGTTTTGTCGATCCAAAGGGAGCTAACAAAGTGTGCAAGCTCCAGCGATCCATTTATGGACTGGTGCAAGAATCTCGGAGTTGGAATATACGCTTTGATAAGTTGATCAAAGCATATAGTTTTTGTACAGACTTACGGTGAAGCCTGTATTTACAAGAAAGTGAGTGGGAGCACTACAACATTTCTGATAAGTATATGTGAATGACATATTGTTGATCGGAAATAATGTAGAATTATTCTGCAAAGCATGAAAGGATACTTGAATAAAAGTTTTTCAAAGAAAGACCT
>NW_021259261.1:0-2034 GCF_002162155.2 Triticum dicoccoides | reverse complement strand
TTTGGACTCACTCATTTTTGAAAAGTTTGAGACATGCAAACCATGTCTATTGGTGTATACGCATGAAGAAACTCCATGCAGATGGATCATTTGGACTCACTTGATTTTGAATCACTTGAGATATGCAAATCATACCACATGGGCAAGATGACTGAAAAGCCTCGGTTTCAGTAAGATGGAACAAGGTAGCAACCTGTTGGAAGTAACACATTTTGATGTGTGCAGTCCAATGAGTGCTGAGGCATGTAGTGAATATCGTTATGTTCTGACTTCACAGATGATTCGAGTAGACGTTGAGTATATTTACTTGATGAAACACAAAGTCTGAATTATTGAATGGTTCAAGTAATTTCAGAGTGAAGTTAAAGATCATTGTGACAAGAGGATAAAATGTCTATGATATGATCATAGAGATGAGTATCTGAGTTATGAGCTTTGGCACGCAATTAAGACACCATGGAAATTGTTTCACAATTAATACCGCCTGGAACACCATAGTGTGATGGTGTGTCCGAACATCATAGTTGCACCCTATTGGATATGGTGCGTACCATGATGTCTCTTATCGAATTACCACTATCGTTCATGGGTTAGGCATTAGAGACAACCGCACTCACTTTAATAGGGCACCACATAATTCCGTTGAGATGACACCGTTTGAACTATGGTTTGGAGAAACCTAAGTTGTCGTTTCTTAAAAGTTTGGGGCTGCGACGCTTATGTGAAAAAGTTTCAGGTTGATAAGCTCGAACCCAAAGCGGATAAAATGCATCTTCATAGGACACCCAAAACGGTTGGGTATACCTCCTAATTCAGATCCGAAAGCAATAGGGATTGTTTCTAGAAACGGGTCCTTTCTCGAGGAAAAGTTTCTCTCGAAAGAATTGAGTGGGAGGATGATGGAGACTTGATGAGGTTATTGAACCATCACTTCAACTAGTGTGCATCAGGGCACAGGAAGTTGTTCCGGTGGCGCCTACACCAATTAAAGAAGAAGCTTATGATAGTGATCATGAAGTTTCGGATCAAGTCACTACCGTGCCTCGTAGGGTGACAAGGATGCGTACTACTTCAGAGTGGTACAGTAATCATGTCTTGAAGGTCATGTTGCTAGACAACAATGAACCTACGAGCTGTGGAGAAGCGATGGTGGGCCCATATTCCGACAAATGGTTAGAAGCCATGAAATCCGAGATAGGATCCATGTATCAGAACAAAGCATGGACTTTGGTGGACTCGCCCGATAGGCAAGCCATTGAGATAAATGGATCTTTAAGAAGAAGACGGACGTGGACGATAATATCACCGTCTATGAAGCTCGACTTGTGGCGAAGAGTTTTTCACAAGTTCAAGGAGTTGACTACGATGAGATTTTCTCATCCGTAGCGATGCTTAAGTCCGTCGGAATCATGTTAGCATAAGCTGCATTTATGAAATCTGGCAGATGGATGTCAAAACGAGTTTCCTTACCAGTCTTCGTAAGGAAAGGTTGTATGTGATACAATCAGAAAGTTTTTGTCGATCCTAAGGATGCTAAAAGTTATGCTGGCTCCAGCGATCCTTCTAAGGACTGGAGTAAGCATCTCGGAGTTGGAATGTGCACTTTGATAGGATGATCAAAGATTTTGGGTTTATACAAAGTTTATGAGAAACTTGTATTTCCAAAGAAGTGAGTGGGAGCACTATAGAATTTCTGATGAGTATATGTTGTTGACATATTGTTGATCAGAAATGATGTAGAATTTTCTATAAAGCATATAGGGTTATTTGAAAAGTGTTTTTCAAGTGAAAACCTGGATTAAGCTACTTAAACATTGAGCATCAAGATCTATGAGGATAGATCAAAACCGCTTAATGGTACTTTCAAATGAGCACATACCTTGACATGATCTTGAAGGTGTTCAAGATGGATCAGTCAAAGAAGGAGTTCTTGCCTGAGATGTAAGGTATGAAGTTAAGAGTTAAAGCTCGACCACGGCAGAAAAGAGAGAAAGAACGAAGGTCGTCCCCTATGCTTTAGTCATAGGCTCTACA
>NW_021259260.1:0-2271 GCF_002162155.2 Triticum dicoccoides | reverse complement strand
ACACAAGAGACTCTTTGTTATTTGGTTGCAGGGTTGCTTGAGAGAGACCATCTTCATCCTACGCCTCCCACGGATTGATAAACCTTAGGTCATCCACTTGAGGGAAATTTGCTACTGTCCTACAAACCTGTGCACTTGCAGGCCCAAAAACGTCTACAAGAAGAAGGTTGTGTAGTAGACATCAGTTAACCAGCGAGTTTGCATTGTAATCTCGGTAGTACCGATTGCTCAAACTCGGTTAGACCGATTTTGGTAATGGACATACACAGAGAGATTACAATCCAATCTCGGTGAGACTGAGATCCCTATCGGTGAGACCGATTTGCCTAGGGTTTGTGGCAGTGGCTAAGACATCTGAACTCGGTGGCGCCGGATAGAAAGAGTCGGTGGGGCCAAGTTAGACTTTTGGTTTAGGACATGTGTGGATGTGACAAAGTAGTTGAGGGCTTTGGAGCATATCACTAAGAACTTTGAGCAAGTAAGCCATTAAGCAACACCTCATCCCCTCTTGATAGTATTGGGTTTTCTTATAGACTCAATGTGATATTGGATCACTAAAATAGAAAATGTAGAGTCTTGTGCTTGAAGCATGAGCCAATCCTTTGTCCTTAGCATCTTGAAGGGGTTCCACATCCTTTAGTCCATGCCACTCTATTGTTGAACTTGTCTGAAACATACTAGGTAAAAGTGTTAGTCCAACAAGAGATATGTTGACATTAATTACCAAAACCACCTAGGGAGCACTTGTGCTTTCATCAAGTCTGGTGAGAAATCTGGTAGTATGGAATATTGTGCAGAATTACTCAGGTCTGTGGATTTATCTGACTCTGAAAATGAGGAGCACAAGGAAGAAGAGCTAGGGGTTCTCCCTCCTGAGACCATCCATATCTTGCAGAGTGATAACCTAAAGAGATCTTTACTTGAATCACTTAACCAAGCTCAAAAAGATGGCCCTGATCCTGAGAAGAGGTCGAAATGGGGGCCAGTTCTGACACAGGAACCTGCTACCAGAGGACATGGGAATGTAAACATCATGGAGAAAGCTGCTGCATATAAGAGGAAGCAAAATCTGGAGATTAAAAAATCTTCAAAGGTAAATCATTTTCACTGTTGATAAGTCCATTCTTGCTAATCAAATGGAACAAATGAACTTAATGATTAGAGGTGATGAATCTCAAAAGAACTACACCTTTGAAGAAATGATAGATGAGAAGAAAGAAAGATGTCTGGTTTTTGCTAGTAATAATCCTGAAATTACTCTTCGTGATAATTTAGACATTGATCAAAGTGATTTAGTTGGTACACCTATGAGTAACTTTTTCTCTAAGCCAATTGGCACTACTGTTGCTTTGAGGAAAACACCCACTGTCCTAACTAAGGTCAAGCCTTGTGGCTTATCTCATCCTTTTAAAATTACTTAATCCATGATAGGTCTTATTTGGAATATTAGAGGTATTGGACAACCTGCAAAAATTCAGTGCCTTTGTGATACCATTGCTAAAACTAATCTTGATTTTATTGGATTTCAAGAAACTAAAAGAGAGATCATTTCTAAGGGTTTCCTCAAAGCTATTGATAGACTTGAAAACTTTGTTTGGCATTTCTTGCCTGCTGCTAATACTGCGGGAGGGATTCTTTTAGGCTTTAAGAAAAATAATTTTGAGGTGATTGGTTTTGTTAACCAAAGATTCTCTATTACTTCCACTATTAAAAATAAGAATGATGGCTTTGTGTGGCAAATGGTGTTGGTTTATGGCTCTGCCTATCCTGAATTTAAAATTGACTTTATTGTTGAATTACATGATATTTTGACTAATGCTTCTTATCCTATCATGATTTGTGGGGATTTTAACTTGGTTAGGAGTGAAGCTGATAAAAGTAATGGGTTGATTAACTAGCAAACTACATTTCTCTTTAATGAGATTAATAGATGGGGATTGATGGAGATTTCTATCTCTAACGGGGTTTTTACTTGGTCTAATAACCTGGTTTCCCCTATTTTTGCTATACTAGACAGGGTGTTCACTTCTGTGGACTGGGATGTCCATTTTCCTCTATCATCTTTATCTGCACTTCCTAGAGTTGGGAATGACCACACACCCCTTGTTCTTGATACAACAAGAGCCCCCTCCAACCCAAAATATTTAGATTTGAAAAATGGTGGCTTTCTCAACCAGGATTCCATCATATGGTCACAGAAGCTTGGAACTATCACTACTAGGGAAAACCTTATACACAGAATCTTAGCAGCAGAGCGGTTTAAAAACAAAC
>NW_021259259.1:0-2271 GCF_002162155.2 Triticum dicoccoides | reverse complement strand
ACACAAGAGACTCTTTGTTATTTGGTTGCAGGGTTGCTTGAGAGAGACCATCTTCATCCTACGCCTCCCACGGATTGATAAACCTTAGGTCATCCACTTGAGGGAAATTTGCTACTGTCCTACAAACCTGTGCACTTGCAGGCCCAAAAACGTCTACAAGAAGAAGGTTGTGTAGTAGACATCAGTTAACCAGCGAGTTTGCATTGTAATCTCGGTAGTACCGATTGCTCAAACTCGGTTAGACCGATTTTGGTAATGGACATACACAGAGAGATTACAATCCAATCTCGGTGAGACTGA
This sequence comes from Triticum dicoccoides, assembly GCF_002162155.2. Taxonomy (NCBI): domain Eukaryota; kingdom Viridiplantae; phylum Streptophyta; class Magnoliopsida; order Poales; family Poaceae; genus Triticum; species Triticum dicoccoides. The sequence goes on along the minus strand of NW_021259259.1, from coordinate 1,971 downwards.
GATCCCTATCGGTGAGACCGATTTGCCTAGGGTTTGTGGCAGTGGCTAAGACATCTGAACTCGGTGGCGCCGGATAGAAAGAGTCGGTGGGGCCAAGTTAGACTTTTGGTTTAGGACATGTGTGGATGTGACAAAGTAGTTGAGGGCTTTGGAGCATATCACTAAGAACTTTGAGCAAGTAAGCCATTAAGCAACACCTCATCCCCTCTTGATAGTATTGGGTTTTCTTATAGACTCAATGTGATATTGGATCACTAAAATAGAAAATGTAGAGTCTTGTGCTTGAAGCATGAGCCAATCCTTTGTCCTTAGCATCTTGAAGGGGTTCCACATCCTTTAGTCCATGCCACTCTATTGTTGAACTTGTCTGAAACATACTAGGTAAAAGTGTTAGTCCAACAAGAGATATGTTGACATTAATTACCAAAACCACCTAGGGAGCACTTGTGCTTTCATCAAGTCTGGTGAGAAATCTGGTAGTATGGAATATTGTGTGGAATTACTCAGGTCTGTGGATTTATCTGACTCTGAAAATGAGGAGCACAAGGAAGAAGAGCTAGGGGTTCTCCCTCCTGAGACCATCCATATCTTGCAGAGTGATAACCTAAAGAGATCTTTACTTGAATCACTTAACCAAGCTCAAAAAGATGGCCCTGATCCTGAGAAGAGGTCGAAATGGGGGCCAGTTCTGACACAGGAACCTGCTACCAGAGGACATGGGAATGTAAACATCATGGAGAAAGCTGCTGCATATAAGAGGAAGCAAAATCTGGAGATTAAAAAATCTTCAAAGGTAAATCATTTTCACTGTTGATAAGTCCATTCTTGCTAATCAAATGGAACAAATGAACTTAATGATTAGAGGTGATGAATCTCAAAAGAACTACACCTTTGAAGAAATGATAGATGAGAAGAAAGAAAGATGTCTGGTTTTTGCTAGTAATAATCCTGAAATTACTCTTCGTGATAATTTAGACATTGATCAAAGTGATTTAGTTGGTACACCTATGAGTAACTTTTTCTCTAAGCCAATTGGCACTACTGTTGCTTTGAGGAAAACACCCACTGTCCTAACTAAGGTCAAGCCTTGTGGCTTATCTCATCCTTTTAAAATTACTTAATCCATGATAGGTCTTATTTGGAATATTAGAGGTATTGGACAACCTGCAAAAATTCAGTGCCTTTGTGATACCATTGCTAAAACTAATCTTGATTTTATTGGATTTCAAGAAACTAAAAGAGAGATCATTTCTAAGGGTTTCCTCAAAGCTATTGATAGACTTGAAAACTTTGTTTGGCATTTCTTGCCTGCTGCTAATACTGCGGGAGGGATTCTTTTAGGCTTTAAGAAAAATAATTTTGAGGTGATTGGTTTTGTTAACCAAAGATTCTCTATTACTTCCACTATTAAAAATAAGAATGATGGCTTTGTGTGGCAAATGGTGTTGGTTTATGGCTCTGCCTATCCTGAATTTAAAATTGACTTTATTGTTGAATTACATGATATTTTGACTAATGCTTCTTATCCTATCATGATTTGTGGGGATTTTAACTTGGTTAGGAGTGAAGCTGATAAAAGTAATGGGTTGATTAACTAGCAAACTACATTTCTCTTTAATGAGATTAATAGATGGGGATTGATGGAGATTTCTATCTCTAACGGGGTTTTTACTTGGTCTAATAACCTGGTTTCCCCTATTTTTGCTATACTAGACAGGGTGTTCACTTCTGTGGACTGGGATGTCCATTTTCCTCTATCATCTTTATCTGCACTTCCTAGAGTTGGGAATGACCACACACCCCTTGTTCTTGATACAACAAGAGCCCCCTCCAACCCAAAATATTTAGATTTGAAAAATGGTGGCTTTCTCAACCAGGATTCCATCATATGGTCACAGAAGCTTGGAACTATCACTACTAGGGAAAACCTTATACACAGAATCTTAGCAGCAGAGCGGTTTAAAAACAAAC
>NW_021259258.1:0-1357 GCF_002162155.2 Triticum dicoccoides | reverse complement strand
TCCAGTTTTTGCCGTGACCCTCTCTACTCTTTTGCACATGCTATGCGGGTGAAATGATGATACCATGCCAAGTTTCAACATTTTCAGAATTCATTTTGTAGTGATTTTCAATTTCACGGTCATCTAGCCCTCTAAACAATTAGGTAAATGACCGAAAAAAACAAATGATGTTAGAACATGTTGGAAATTGATGACGTCGCTTTGAATGCTGCATACTGAACACAAAAGAAGTCGGAGTTCAAATAAGTTTAAAAAACATCGAAGTGCCCGTGTAACAGATTAGTTCTCGTCCGAAACCCTGATACTCCGAAAGAGTTTGTCCAATTTGTACACGAAGTGCGTCCAGTTTTTGCCGTGACCCTCTCTACTCTTTTGCACATGCTATGCGGGTGAAATGTTGATACCATGCCAAGTTTCAACATTTTCAGAATTCATTTTGTAGTGATTTTCAATTTCACGGTCATCTAGCTCTCTAAACAATTAGGTAAATGACCGAAAAAAACAAATGATGTTAGAACATGTTGGAAATTGATGACATCGCTTTGAATGCTGCATACTGAACACAAAAGAAGTCCAGAGTTCAAATAAGTTTAAAAAACATTGAAGTGCCCGTGTAACAGATTAGTTCTCGTCCGAAACCCTGATACTCCGAAAGAGTTTGTCCAGTTTGTACACAAAGTGCGTCCAGTTTTTGCCGTGACCCTCTCTACTCTTTCGCACATGCTATGTGGGTGAAATGATGATACCATGCCAAGTTTCAACATTTTCAGAATTCATTTTGTAGTGATTTTCAATTTCACGGTCATTCAGCTCTTTAAACAATTAGGTAAATGACCGAAAAACAACAAATGATGTTAGAACATGTTGGAAATTGATGATGTCGCTTTGAATGCTGCATACTGAACACAAAATAAGTCCGGAGTTCAAATAAGTTTAAAAAACATTGAAGTGCCCGTGTAACAGATGAGTTCGCGTCCGAAACCCTGATACTCTGACAGAGTTTGTCCAATTTGTACACGAAGTGCGTCCAGTTTTTGCCGTGACCCTCTCTACTCTTTTGCACATGCTATGCGGGTGAAATGATGATACCATGCCAAGTTTCAACATTTTCAGAATTCATTTTGTAGTGATTTTCAATTTCACGGTCATCTAGCCCTCTAAACAATTAGGTAAATGACCGAAAAAAACAAATGATGTTAGAACATGTTGGAAATTGATGACGTCGCTTTGAATGCTGCATACTGAACACAAAAGAAGTCGGAGTTCAAATAAGTTTAAAAAACATCGAAGTGCCCGTGTAACAGATTAGTTCTCGTCCGAAACCCTGATACTCCGAAAGAGTTTGTCCAATTTGTAC